>NW_028276273.1:0-28714 GCF_052056855.1 Sturnus vulgaris
TCGCTGTTGGGCAGAGCTGCAACTGACCGCTGGAGTTCAGCTCTCGCCGGACGGCAGAAGGCGAAGAACGAAGCCGCTTGCGAGCGGCGCAGTGCAGCGAAGGGCTCTCCGAATTCGCCGCTAGCTCCACGGTCCTCCTCAGCTGCGAGTAGCAGCGCTCGCAGTACACAGAGCTTCGCAAGGCCCGAAGAGCCGGAGGGAAGTTTCGCACACGCAAATGTGCCAGGACAGAGACGTGTTCTACGTTGTCCCCTCTCGTCGTGCAGTTTGTGCCTCTGCTGCTTCTGCTGTTAGGAATCGCTCCTCGAAAGACGAGCGAGAGCGTCCTTCCGGGTGCATTGCACTGAGTCGAGTGCTCGCTCGGGACTTTGCTCTCGGGGCCAAGGCAAGAGGGCGTGCTTGCCCGCAGAACTGAGAACACGCTGTTGGGCAGAGCTGCAACTGACCGCTGGAGTTCAGCTCTCGCCGGACGGCAGAAGGCGAAGAACGAAGCCGCTTGCGAGCGGCGCAGTGCAGCGAAGAGCTCTCCCAATTCGCCGCTAGCTCCACGGTCCTCCTCAGCTGCGAGTAGCAGCGCTCGCAGTACACAGAGCTTCGCAAGGCCCGAAGAGCCGGAGGGAAGTATCGCACACGCAAATGTGCCAGGACAGAGACGTGTTCTACGTTGTCCCCTCTCGTCGTGCAGTTTGTGCCTCTGCTGCTTCTGCTGTTAGGAATCGCTCCTCGAAAGACGAGCGAGAGCGTCCTTCCGGGTGCATTGCACTGAGTCGAGTGCTCGCTCGGGACTTTGCACTCGGGGCCAAGGCAAGAGGGCGTGCTTGCCCGCAGAACTGAGAACACGCTGTTGGGCAGAGCTGCAACTGACCGCTGGAGTTCAGCTCTCGCCGGACGGCAGAAGGCGAAGAACGAAGCCGCTTGCGAGCGGCGCAGTGCAGCGAAGAGCTCTCCCAATTCGCCGCTAGCTCCACGGTCCTCCTCAGCTGCGAGTAGCAGCGCTCGCAGTACACAGAGCTTCGCAAGGCCCGAAGAGCCGGAGGGAAGTATCGCACACGCAAATGTGCCAGGACAGAGACGTGTTCTACGTTGTCCCCTCTCGTCGTGCAGTTTGTGCCTCTGCTGCTTCTGCTGTTAGGAATCGCTCCTCGAAAGACGAGCGAGAGCGTCCTTCCGGGTGCATTGCACTGAGTCGAGTGCTCGCTCGGGACTTTGCTCTCGGGGCCAAGGCAAGAGGGCGTGCTTGCCCGCAGAACTGAGAACACGCTGTTGGGCAGAGCTGCAACTGACCGCTGGAGTTCAGCTCTCGCCGGACGGCAGAAGGCGAAGAACGAAGCCGCTTGCGAGCGGCGCAGTGCAGCGAAGAGCTCTCCCAATTCGCCGCTAGCTCCACGGTCCTCCTCAGCTGCGAGTAGCAGCGCTCGCAGTACACAGAGCTTCGCAAGGCCCGAAGAGCCGGAGGGAAGTATCGCACACGCAAATGTGCCAGGACAGAGACGTGTTCTACGTTGTCCCCTCTCGTCGTGCAGTTTGTGCCTCTGCTGCTTCTGCTGTTAGGAATCGCTCCTCGAAAGACGAGCGAGAGCGTCCTTCCGGGTGCATTGCACTGAGTCGAGTGCTCGCTCGGGACTTTGCTCTCGGGGCCAAGGCAAGAGGGCGTGCTTGCCCGCAGAACTGAGAACACGCTGTTGGGCAGAGCTGCAACTGACCGCTGGAGTTCAGCTCTCGCCGGACGGCAGAAGGCGAAGAACGAAGCCGCTTGCGAGCGGCGCAGTGCAGCGAAGAGCTCTCCCAATTCGCCGCTAGCTCCACGGTCCTCCTCAGCTGCGAGTAGCAGCGCTCGCAGTACACAGAGCTTCGCAAGGCCCGAAGAGCCGGAGGGAAGTATCGCACACGCAAATGTGCCAGGACAGAGACGTGTTCTACGTTGTCCCCTCTCGTCGTGCAGTTTGTGCCTCTGCTGCTTCTGCTGTTAGGAATCGCTCCTCGAAAGACGAGCGAGAGCGTCCTTCCGGGTGCATTGCACTGAGTCGAGTGCTCGCTCGGGACTTTGCTCTCGGGGCCAAGGCAAGAGGGCGTGCTTGCCCGCAGAACTGAGAACACGCTGTTGGGCAGAGCTGCAACTGACCGCTGGAGTTCAGCTCTCGCCGGACGGCAGAAGGCGAAGAACGAAGCCGCTTGCGAGCGGCGCAGTGCAGCGAAGAGCTCTCCCAATTCGCCGCTAGCTCCACGGTCCTCCTCAGCTGCGAGTAGCAGCGCTCGCAGTACACAGAGCTTCGCAAGGCCCGAAGAGCCGGAGGGAAGTATCGCACACGCAAATGTGCCAGGACAGAGACGTGTTCTACGTTGTCCCCTCTCGTCGTGCAGTTTGTGCCTCTGCTGCTTCTGCTGTTAGGAATCGCTCCTCGAAAGACGAGCGAGAGCGTCCTTCCGGGTGCATTGCACTGAGTCGAGTGCTCGCTCGGGACTTTGCTCTCGGGGCCAAGGCAAGAGGGCGTGCTTGCCCGCAGAACTGAGAACACGCTGTTGGGCAGAGCTGCAACTGACCGCTGGAGTTCAGCTCTCGCCGGACGGCAGAAGGCGAAGAACGAAGCCGCTTGCGAGCGGCGCAGTGCAGCGAAGAGCTCTCCCAATTCGCCGCTAGCTCCACGGTCCTCCTCAGCTGCGAGTAGCAGCGCTCGCAGTACACAGAGCTTCGCAAGGCCCGAAGAGCCGGAGGGAAGTATCGCACACGCAAATGTGCCAGGACAGTCCTCTGCTGCTTCTGCTGTTAGGAATCGCTCCTCGAAAGACGAGCGAGAGCGTCCTTCCGGGTGCATTGCACTGAGTCGAGTGCTCGCTCGGGACTTTGCTCTCGGGGCCAAGGCAAGAGGGCGTGCTTGCCCGCAGAACTGAGAACACGCTGTTGGGCAGAGCTGCAACTGACCGCTGGAGTTCAGCTCTCGCCGGACGCAGAAGGCGAAGAACGAAGCCGCTGCGAGCGGCGCAGTGCAGCGAAGAGCTTCTCCAATTCGCCGCTAGCTCCACGGTCCTCCTCAGCTGCGAGTAGCAGCGCTCGCAGTACACAGAGCTTCGCAAGGCCCGAAGAGCCGGAGGGAAGTTTCGCACACGCAAATGTGCCAGGACAGAGACGTGTTCTACGTTGTCCCCTCTCGTCGTGCAGTTTGTGCCTCTGCTGCTTCTGCTGTTAGGAATCGCTCCTCGAAAGACGAGCGGAGAGCGTCCTTCCGGGTGCATTGCACTGAGTCGAGTGCTCGCTCGGGACTTTGCACTCGGGGCCAAGGCAAGAGGGCGTGCTTGCCCGCAGAACTGAGAACACGCTGTTGGGCAGAGCTGCAACTGACCGCTGGAGTTCAGCTCTCGCCGGACGGCAGAAGGCGAAGAACGAAGCCGCTTGCGAGCGGCGCAGTGCAGCGAAGAGCTCTCCCAATTCGCCGCTAGCTCCACGGTCCTCCTCAGCTGCGAGTAGCAGCGCTCGCAGTACACAGAGCTTCGCAAGGCCCGAAGAGCCGGAGGGAAGTTTCGCACACGCAAATGTGCCAGGACAGAGACGTGTTCTACGTTGTCCCTCTCGTCGTGCAGTTTGTGCCTCTGCTGCTTCTGCTGTTAGGAATCGCTCCTCGAAAGACGAGCGAGAGCGTCCTTCGGGTGCATTGCACTGAGTCGAGTGCTCGCTCGGGACTTTGCACTCGGGGCCAAGGCAAGAGGGCGTGCTTGCCCGCAGACTGAGAACACGCTGTTGGGCAGAGCTGCAACTGACCGCTGGAGTTCAGCTCTCGCCGGACGGCAGAAGGCGAAGAACGAAGCCGCTTGCGAGCGGCGCAGTGCAGCGAAGAGCTCTCCCAATTCGCCGCTAGCTCCACGGTCCTCCTCAGCTGCGAGTAGCAGCGCTCGCAGTACACAGAGCTTCGCAAGGCCCGAAGAGCCGGAGGGAAGTATCGCACACGCAAATGTGCCAGGACAGAGACGTGTTCTACGTTGTCCCCTCTCGTCGTGCAGTTTGTTGCCTCTGCTGCTTCTGCTGTTAGGAATCGCTCCTCGAAAGACGAGCGAGAGCGTCCTTCCGGGTGCATTGCACTGAGTCGAGTGCTCGCTCGGGACTTTGCTCTCGGGGCCAAGGCAAGAGGGCGTGCTTGCCCGCAGAACTGAGAACACGCTGTTGGGCAGAGCTGCAACTGACCGCTGGAGTTCAGCTCTCGCCGGACGGCAGAAGGCGAAGAACGAAGCCGCTTGCGAGCGGCGCAGTGCAGCGAAGAGCTCTCCCAATTCGCCGCTAGCTCCACGGTCCTCCTCAGCTGCGAGTAGCAGCGCTCGCAGTACACAGAGCTTCGCAAGGCCCGAAGAGCCGGAGGGGAAGTATCGCACACGCAAATGTGCCAGGACAGAGACGTGTTCTACGTTGTCCCCTCTCGTCGTGCAGTTTGTGCCTCTGCTGCTTCTGCTGTTAGGAATCGCTCCTCGAAAGACGAGCGAGAGCGTCCTTCCGGGTGCATTGCACTGAGTCGAGTGCTCGCTCGGGACTTTGCTCTCGGGGCCAAGGCAAGAGGGCGTGCTTGCCCGCAGAACTGAGAACACGCTGTTGGGCAGAGCTGCAACTGACCGCTGGAGTTCAGCTCTCGCCGGACGGCAGAAGGCGAAGAACGAAGCCGCTTGCGAGCGGCGCAGTGCAGCGAAGAGCTCTCCCAATTCGCCGCTAGCTCCACGGTCCTCCCTCAGCTGCGAGTAGCAGCGCTCGCAGTACACAGAGCTTCGCAAGGCCCGAAGAGCCGGAGGGGAAGTATCGCACACGCAAATGTGCCAGGACAGAGACGTGTTCTACGTTGTCCCCTCTCGTCGTGCAGTTTGTGCCTCTGCTGCTTCTGCTGTTAGGAATCGCTCCTCGAAAGACGAGCGAGAGCGTCCTTCCGGGTGCATTGCACTGAGTCGAGTGCTCGCTCGGGACTTTGCTCTCGGGGCCAAGGCAAGAGGGCGTGCTTGCCCGCAGAACTGAGAACACGCTGTTGGGCAGAGCTGCAACTGACCGCTGGAGTTCAGCTCTCGCCGGACGGCAGAAGCGAAGAACGAAGCCGCTTAGCGAGCGGCGCAGTGCAGCGAAGGGCTCTCCGAATTCGCCGCTAGCTCCACGGTCCTCCTCAGCTGCGAGTAGCAGCGCTCGCAGTACACAGAGCTTCGCAAGGCCCGAAGAGCCGGAGGGAAGTATCGCACACGCAAATGTGCCAGGACAGAGACGTGTTCTACGTTGTCCCCTCTCGTCGTGCAGTTTGTGCCTCTGCTGCTTCTGCTGTTAGGAATCGCTCCTCGAAAGACGAGCGAGAGCGTCCTTCCGGGTGCATTGCACTGAGTCGAGTGCTCGCTCGGGACTTTGCTCTCGGGGCCAAGGCAAGAGGGCGTGCTTGCCCGCAGAACTGAGAACACGCTGTTGGGCAGAGCTGCAACTGACCGCTGGAGTTCAGCTCTCGCCGGACGCAGAAGGCGAAGAACGAAGCCGCTTGCGAGCGGCGCAGTGCAGCGAAGGGCTCTCCCAATTCGCCGCTAGCTCCACGGTCCTCCTCAGCTGCGAGTAGCAGCGCTCGCAGTACACAGAGCTTCGCAGGCCCGAAGAGCCGGAGGGAAGTATCGCACACGCAAATGTGCCAGGACAGAGACGTGTTCTACGTTGTCCCCCTCTCGTCGTGCAGTTTGTGCCTCTGCTGCTTCTGCTGTTAGGAATCGCTCCTCGAAAGACGAGCGAGAGCGTCCTTCCGGGTGCATTGCACTGAAGTCGAGTGCTCGCTCGGGACTTTGCTCTCGGGGCCAAGGCAAGAGGGCGTGCTTGCCCGCAGAACTGAGAACACGCTGTTGGGCAGAGCTGCAACTGACCGCTGGAGTTCAGCTCTCGCCGGACGGCAGAAGGCGAAGAACGAAGCCGCTTGCGAGCGGACGCAGTGCAGCGAAGGGCTCTCCCAATTCGCCCGCTAGCTCCACGGTCCTCCTCAGCTGCGAGTAGCAGCGCTCGCAGTACACAGAGCTTCGCAAGGCCCGAAGAGCCGGAGGAAGTATCGCACACCGCAAATGTGCCAGGACAGAGACGTGTTCTACGTTGTCCCTCTCGTCGTGCAGTTTGTGCCTCTGCTGCTTCTGCTGTTAGGAATCGCTCCTCGAAAGAGACGAGCGAGAGCGTCCTTCGGGTGCATTGCACTGAGTCGAGTGCTCGCTCGGGACTTTGCTCTCGGGGCCAAGGCAAGAGGGCGTGCTTGCCCGCAGAACTGAGAACACGCTGTTGGGCAGAGCTGCAACTGACCGGCTGGAGTTCAGCTCTCGCCGGACGGCAGAAGGCGAAGAACGAAGCCGCTTGCGAGCGGCGCAGTGCAGCGAAGGGCTCTCCCAATTCGCCGCTAGCTCCACGGTCCTCCTCAGCTGCGAGTAGCAGCGCTCGCAGTACACAGAGCTTCGCAAGGCCCGAAGAGCCGGAGGGAAGTATCGCACACGCAAATGTGCCAGGACAGAGACGTGTTCTACGTTGTCCCTCTCGTCGTGCAGTTTGTGCCTCTGCTGCTTCTGCTGTTAGGAATCGCTCCTCGAAAGACGAGCGAGAGCGTCCTTCCGGGTGCATTGCACTGAGTCGAGTGCTCGCTCGGGACTTTGCTCTCGGGGCCAAGGCAAGAGGGCGTGCTTGCCCCGCAGAACTGAGAACACGCTGTTGGGCAGAGCTGCAAACTGACCGCTGGAGTTCAGCTCTCGCCGGACGGCAGAAGGCGAAGAACGAAGCCGCTTGCGAGCGGCGCAGTGCAGCGAAGGGCTCTCCCAATTCGCCGCTAGCTCCACGGTCCTCCTCAGCTGCGAGTAGCAGCGCTCAGCAGTACACAGAGCTTCGCAAGGCCCGAAGAGCCGGAGGGAAGTTTCGCACACGAAAATGTGCCAGGACAGAGACGTGTTCTACGTTGTCCCTTCTCGTCCGTGCAGTTTGTTGTGTTCTACGTTGTCCCTTCTCGTCGTGCAGTTTGTGCTCTGCTGCTTCTGCTGTTAGGAATCGCTCCTCGAAAGACGAGCGAGAGCGTCCTTCAGGGTGCATTGCACTGAGTCGAGTGCTCGCTCGGGACTTTGCTCTCGGGGCCAAGGCAAGAGGGCGTGCTTGCCCGCAGAACTGAGAACACGCTGTTGGGCAGAGCTGCAACTGACCGCTGGAGTTCAGCTCTCGCCGGACGGCAGAAGGCGAAGAACGAAGCCGCTTGCGAGCGGCGCAGTGCAGCGAAGGGCTCTCCCAATTCGCCGCTAGCTCCACGGTCCTCCTCAGCTGCGAGTAGCAGCGCTCGCAGTACACAGAGTTCGCAAGGCCCCGAAGAGCCGGAGGGAAGTTTCGCACACGCAAATGTGCCAGGACACCGAGACGTGTTCTACGTTGTCCCCTCTCGTCGTGCAGTTTGTGCCTCTGCTGCTTCTGCTGTTAGGAATCGCTCCTCGAAAGACGAGCGAGAGCGTCCTTCCGGGTGCATTGCACTGAGTCGAGTGCTCGCTCGGGACTTTGCACTCGGGGCCAAGCAAGAGGGCGTGCTTGCCCGCAGAACTGAGAACACGCTGTTGGGCAGAGCTGCAACTGACCGCTGGAGTTCAGCTCTCGCCGGACGGCAGAAGGCGAAGAACGAAGCCGCTTCGAGCGGCGCAGTGCAGCGAAGAGCTCTCCCAATTCGCCGCTAGCTCCACGGTCCTCCTCAGCTGCGAGTAGCAGCGCTCGCAGTACACAGAGCTTCGCAAGGCCCGAAGAGCCGGAGGGAAGTTTCGCACACGCAAATGTGCCAGGACAGAGACGTGTTCTACGTTGTCCCCTCTCGTCGTGCAGTTTGTGCCTCTGCTGCTTCTGCTGTTAGGAATCGCTCCTCGAAAGACGAGCGAGAGCGTCCTTCCGGGTGCATTGCACTGAGTCGAGTGCTCGCTCGGGACTTTGCACTCGGGGCCAAGGCAAGAGGGCGTGCTTGCCCGCAGAACTGAGAACACGCTGTTGGGCAGAGCTGCAACTGACCGCTGGAGTTCAGCTCTCGCCGGACGGCAGAAGGCGAAGAACGAAGCCGCTTGCGAGCGGCGCAGTGCAGCGAAGAGCTCTCCCAATTCGCCGCTAGCTCCACGGTCCTCCTCAGCTGCGAGTAGCAGCGCTCGCAGTACACAGAGCTTCGCAAGGCCCGAAGAGCCGGAGGGAAGTATCGCACACGCAAATGTGCCAGGACAGAGACGTGTTCTACGTTGTCCCCTCTCGTCGTGCAGTTTGTGCCTCTGCTGCTTCTGCTGTTAGGAATCGCTCCTCGAAAGACGAGCGAGAGCGTCCTTCCGGGTGCATTGCACTGAGTCGAGTGCTCGCTCGGGACTTTGCTCTCGGGGCCAAGGCAAGAGGGCGTGCTTGCCCGCAGAACTGAGAACACGCTGTTGGGCAGAGCTGCAACTGACCGCTGGAGTTCAGCTCTCGCCGGACGGCAGAAGGCGAAGAACGAAGCCGCTTGCGAGCGGCGCAGTGCAGCGAAGAGCTCTCCAATTCGCCGCTAGCTCCACGGTCCTCCTCAGCTGCGAGTAGCAGCGCTCGCAGTACACAGAGCTTCGCAAGGCCCGAAGAGCCGGAGGGAAGTATCGCACACGCAAATGTGCCAGGACAGAGACGTGTTCTACGTTGTCCCCTCTCGTCGTGCAGTTTGTGCCTCTGCTGCTTCTGCTGTTAGGAATCGCTCCTCGAAAGACGAGCGAGAGCGTCCTTCCGGGTGCATTGCACTGAGTCGAGTGCTCGCTCGGGACTTTGCTCTCGGGGCCAAGGCAAGAGGGCGTGCTTGCCCGCAGAACTGAGAACACGCTGTTGGGCAGAGCTGCAACTGACCGCTGGAGTTCAGCTCTCGCCGGACGGCAGAAGGCGAAGAACGAAGCCGCTTGCGAGCGGCGCAGTGCAGCGAAGAGCTCTCCCAATTCGCCGCTAGCTCCACGGTCCTCCTCAGCTGCGAGTAGCAGCGCTCGCAGTACACAGAGCTTCGCAAGGCCCGAAGAGCCGGAGGGAAGTATCGCACACGCAAATGTGCCAGGACAGAGACGTGTTCTACGTTGTCCCCTCTCGTCGTGCAGTTTGTGCCTCTGCTGCTTCTGCTGTTAGGAATCGCTCCTCGAAAGACGAGCGAGAGCGTCCTTCCGGGTGCATTGCACTGAGTCGAGTGCTCGCTCGGGACTTTGCTCTCGGGGCCAAGGCAAGAGGGCGTGCTTGCCCGCAGAACTGAGAACACGCTGTTGGGCAGAGCTGCAACTGACCGCTGGAGTTCAGCTCTCGCCGGACGGCAGAAGGCGAAGAACGAAGCCGCTTGCGAGCGGCGCAGTGCAGCGAAGAGCTCTCCCAATTCGCCGCTAGCTCCACGGTCCTCCTCAGCTGCGAGTAGCAGCGCTCGCAGTACACAGAGCTTCGCAAGGCCCGAAGAGCCGGAGGGAAGTATCGCACACGCAAATGTGCCAGGACAGAGACGTGTTCTACGTTGTCCCCTCTCGTCGTGCAGTTTGTGCCTCTGCTGCTTCTGCTGTTAGGAATCGCTCCTCGAAAGACGAGCGAGAGCGTCCTTCCGGGTGCATTGCACTGAGTCGAGTGCTCGCTCGGGACTTTGCTCTCGGGGCCAAGGCAAGAGGGCGTGCTTGCCCGCAGAACTGAGAACACGCTGTTGGGCAGAGCTGCAACTGACCGCTGGAGTTCAGCTCTCGCCGGACGGCAGAAGGCGAAGAACGAAGCCGCTTGCGAGCGGCGCAGTGCAGCGAAGGGCTCTCCCAATTCGCCGCTAGCTCACGGTCCTCCTCAGCTGCGAGTAGCAGCGCTCGCAGTACACAGAGCTTCGCAAGGCCCGAAGAGCCGGAGGGAAGTTTCGCACACGAAAATGTGCCAGGACAGAGACGTGTTCTACGTTGTCCCCTCTCGTCGTGCAGTTTGTGCCTCTGCTGCTTCTGCTGTTAGGAATCGCTCCTCGAAAGACGAGCGAGAGCGTCCTTCCGGGTGCATTGCACTGAGTCGAGTGCTCGCTCGGGACTTTGCACTCGGGGCCAAGGCAAGAGGGCGTGCTTGCCCGCAGAACTGAGAACACGCTGTTGGGCAGAGCTGCAACTGACCGCTGGAGTTCAGCTCTCGCCGGACGGCAGAAGGCGAAGAACGAAGCCGCTTGCGAGCGGCGCAGTGCAGCGAAGGGCTCTCCCAATTCGCCGCTAGCTCCACGGTCCTCCTCAGCTGCGAGTAGCAGCGCTCGCAGTACACAGAGCTTCGCAAGGCCCGAAGAGCCGGAGGGAAGTTTCGCACACGAAAATGTGCCAGGACAGAGACGTGTTCTACGTTGTCCCCTCTCGTCGTGCAGTTTGTGCCTCTGCTGCTTCTGCTGTTAGGAATCGCTCCTCGAAAGACGAGCGAGAGCGTTCCTTCCGGGTGCATTGCACTGAGTCGAGTGCTCGCTCGGGACTTTGCACTCGGGGCCAAGGCAAGAGGGCGTGCTTGCCCGCAGAACTGAGAACACGCTGTTGGGCAGAGCTGCAACTGACCGCTGGAGTTCAGCTCTCGCCGGACGGCAGAAGGCGAAGAACGAAGCCGCTTGCGAGCGGCGCAGTGCAGCGAAGGGCTCTCCCAATTCGCCGCTAGCTCCACGGTCCTCCTCAGCTGCGAGTAGCAGCGCTCGCAGTACACAGAGCTTCGCAAGGCCCGAAGAGCCGGAGGGAAGTATCGCACACGCAAATGTGCCAGGACAGAGACGTGTTCTACGTTGTCCCCTCTCGTCGTGCAGTTTGTGCCTCTGCTGCTTCTGCTGTTAGGAATCGCTCCTCGAAAGACGAGCGAGAGCGTCCTTCGGGTGCATTGCACTGAGTCGAGTGCTCGCTCGGGACTTTGCTCTCGGGGCCAAGGCAAGAGGGCGTGCTTGCCCGCAGAACTGAGAACACGCTGTTGGGCAGAGCTGCAACTGACCGCTGGAGTTCAGCTCTCGCCGGACGGCAGAAGGCGAAGAACGAAGCCGCTTGCGAGCGGCGCAGTGCAGCGAAGAGCTCTCCCAATTCGCCGCTAGCTCCACGGTCCTCCTCAGCTGCGAGTAGCAGCGCTCGCAGTACACAGAGCTTCGCAAGGCCCGAAGAGCGGAGGGAAGTATCGCACACGCAAATGTGCCAGGACAGAGACGTGTTCTACGTTGTCCCCTCTCGTCGTGCAGTTTGTGCCTCTGCTGCTTCTGCTGTTAGGAATCGCTCCTCGAAAGACGAGCGAGAGCGTCCTTCCGGGTGCATTGCACTGAGTCGAGTGCTCGCTCGGGACTTTGCACTCGGGGCCAAGGCAAGAGGGCGTGCTTGCCCGCAGAACTGAGAACACGCTGTTGGGCAGAGCTGCAACTGACCGCTGGAGTTCAGCTCTCGCCGGACGGCAGAAGGCGAAGAACGAAGCCGCTTGCGAGCGGCGCAGTGCAGCGAAGAGCTCTCCCAATTCGCCGCTAGCTCCACGGTCCTCCTCAGCTGCGAGTAGCAGCGCTCGCAGTACACAGAGCTTCGCAAGGCCCGAAGAGCCGGAGGGAAGTATCGCACACGCAAATGTGCCAGGACAGAGACGTGTTCTACGTTGTCCCCTCTCGTCGTGCAGTTTGTGCCTCTGCTGCTTCTGCTGTTAGGAATCGCTCCTCGAAAGACGAGCGAGAGCGTCCTTCCGGGTGCATTGCACTGAGTCGAGTGCTCGCTCGGACTTTGCACTCGGGGCCAAGGCAAGAGGGCGTGCTTGCCCGCAGAACTGAGAACACGCTGTTGGGCAGAGCTGCAACTGACCGCTGGAGTTCAGCTCTCGCCGGACGGCAGAAGGCGAAGAACGAAGCCGCTTGCGAGCGGCGCAGTGCAGCGAAGAGCTCTCCCAATTCGCCGCTAGCTCCACGGTCCTCCTCAGCTGCGAGTAGCAGCGCTCGCAGTACACAGAGCTTCGCAAGGCCCGAAGAGCCGGAGGGAAGTATCGCACACGCAAATGTGCCAGGACAGAGACGTGTTCTACGTTGTCCCCTCTCGTCGTGCAGTTTGTGCCTCTGCTGCTTCTGCTGTTAGGAATCGCTCCTCGAAAGACGAGCGAGAGCGTCCTTCCGGTGCATTGCACTGAGTCGAGTGCTCGCTCGGGACTTTGCTCTCGGGGCCAAGGCAAGAGGGCGTGCTTGCCCGCAGAACTGAGAACACGCTGTTGGGCAGAGCTGCAACTGACCGCTGGAGTTCAGCTCTCGCCGGACGGCAGAAGGCGAAGAACGAAGCCGCTTGCGAGCGGCGCAGTGCAGCGAAGAGCTCTCCCAATTCGCCGCTAGCTCCACGGTCCTCCTCAGCTGCGAGTAGCAGCGCTCGCAGTACACAGAGCTTCGCAAGGCCCGAAGAGCCGGAGGGAAGTATCGCACACGAAAATGTGCCAGGACAGAGACGTGTTCTACGTTGTCCCCTCTCGTCGTGCAGTTTGTGCCTCTGCTGCTTCTGCTGTTAGGAATCGCTCCTCGAAAGACGAGCGAGAGCGTCCTTCCGGGTGCATTGCACTGAGTCGAGTGCTCGCTCGGGACTTTGCTCTCGGGGCCAAGGCAAGAGGGCGTGCTTGCCCGCAGAACTGAGAACACGCTGTTGGGCAGAGCTGCAACTGACCGCTGGAGTTCAGCTCTCGCCGGACGGCAGAAGGCGAAGAACGAAGCCGCTTGCGAGCGGCGCAGTGCAGCGAAGAGCTCTCCCAATTCGCCGCTAGCTCCACGGTCCTCCTCAGCTGCGAGTAGCAGCGCTCGCAGTACACAGAGCTTCGCAAGGCCCGAAGAGCCGGAGGGAAGTTTCGCACGCGCAAATGTGCCAGGACAGAGACGTGTTCTACGTTGTCCCCTCTCGTCGTGCAGTTTGTGCCTCTGCTGCTTCTGCTGTTAGGAATCGCTCCTCGAAAGACGAGCGAGAGCGTCCTTCGGGTGCATTGCACTGAGTCGAGTGCTCGCTCGGGACTTTGCACTCGGGGCCAAGGCAAGAGGGCGTGCTTGCCCGCAGAACTGAGAACACGCTGTTGGGCAGAGCTGCAACTGACCGCTGGAGTTCAGCTCTCGCCGGACGGCAGAAGGCGAAGAACGAAGCCGCTTGCGAGCGGCGCAGTGCAGCGAAGAGCTCTCCCAATTCGCCGCTAGCTCCACGGTCCTCCTCAGCTGCGAGTAGCAGCGCTCGCAGTACACAGAGCTTCGCAAGGCCCGAAGAGCCGGAGGGAAGTATCGCACACGCAAATGTGCCAGGACAGAGACGTGTTCTACGTTGTCCCCTCTCGTCGTGCAGTTTGTGCCTCTGCTGCTTCTGCTGTTAGGAATCGCTCCTCGAAAGACGAGCGAGAGCGTCCTTCCGGGTGCATTGCACTGAGTCGAGTGCTCGCTCGGGACTTTGCTCTCGGGGCCAAGGCAAGAGGGCGTGCTTGCCCGCAGAACTGAGAACACGCTGTTGGGCAGAGCTGCAACTGACCGCTGGAGTTCAGCTCACGCCGGACGGCAGAAGGCGAAGAACGAAGCCGCTTGCGAGCGGCGCAGTGCAGCGAAGAGCTCTCCCAATTCGCCGCTAGCTCCACGGTCCTCCTCAGCTGCGAGTAGCAGCGCTCGCAGTACACAGAGCTTCGCAAGGCCCGAAGAGCCGGAGGGAAGTATCGCACACGCAAATGTGCCAGGACAGAGACGTGTTCTACGTTGTCCCCTCTCGTCGTGCAGTTTGTGCCTCTGCTGCTTCTGCTGTTAGGAATCGCTCCTCGAAAGACGAGCGAGAGCGTCCTTCCGGGTGCATTGCACTGAGTCGAGTGCTCGCTCGGGACTTTGCTCTCGGGGCCAAGGCAAGAGGGCGTGCTTGCCCGCAGAACTGAGAACACGCTGTTGGGCAGAGCTGCAACTGACCGCTGGAGTTCAGCTCTCGCCGGACGGCAGAAGGCGAAGAACGAAGCCGCTTGCGAGCGGCGCAGTGCAGCGAAGAGCTCTCCCAATTCGCCGCTAGCTCCACGGTCCTCCTCAGCTGCGAGTAGCAGCGCTCGCAGTACACAGAGCTTCGCAAGGCCCGAAGAGCCGGAGGGAAGTATCGCACACGCAAATGTGCCAGGACAGAGACGTGTTCTACGTTGTCCCCTCTCGTCGTGCAGTTTGTGCCTCTGCTGCTTCTGCTGTTAGGAATTCGAAAGACGAGCGAGAGCGTCCTTCCGGGTGCATTGCACTGAGTCGAGTGCTCGCTCGGGACTTTGCTCTCGGGGCCAAGGCAAGAGGGCGTGCTTGCCCGCAGAACTGAGAACACGCTGTTGGGCAGAGCTGCAACTGACCGCTGGAGTTCAGCTCTCGCCGGACGGCAGAAGGCGAAGAACGAAGCCGCTTGCGAGCGGCGCAGTGCAGCGAAGAGCTCTCCCAATTCGCCGCTAGCTCCACGGTCCTCCTCAGCTGCGAGTAGCAGCGCTCGCAGTACACAGAGCTTCGCAAGGCCCGAAGAGCCGGAGGGAAGTATCGCACACGCAAATGTGCCAGGACAGAGACGTGTTCTACGTTGTCCCCTCTCGTCGTGCAGTTTGTGCCTCTGCTGCTTCTGCTGTTAGGAATCGCTCCTCGAAAGACGAGCGAGAGCGTCCTTCCGGGTGCATTGCACTGAGTCGAGTGCTCGCTCGGGACTTTGCTCTCGGGGCCAAGGCAAGAGGGCGTGCTTGCCCGCAGAACTGAGAACACGCTGTTGGGCAGAGCTGCAACTGACCGCTGGAGTTCAGCTCTCGCCGGACGGCAGAAGGCGAAGAACGAAGCCGCTTGCGAGCGGCGCAGTGCAGCGAAGGGCTCTCCGAATTCGCCGCTAGCTCCACGGTCCTCCTCAGCTGCGAGTAGCAGCGCTCGCAGTACACAGAGCTTCGCAAGGCCCGAAGAGCCGGAGGGAAGTATCGCACACGCAAATGTGCCAGGACAGAGACGTGTTCTACGTTGTCCCCTCTCGTCGTGCAGTTTGTGCCTCTGCTGCTTCTGCTGTTAGGAATCGCTCCTCGAAAGACGAGCGAGAGCGTCCTTCCGGGTGCATTGCACTGAGTCGAGTGCTCGCTCGGGACTTTGCTCTCGGGGCCAAGGCAAGAGGGCGTGCTTGCCCGCAGAACTGAGAACACGCTGTTGGGCAGAGCTGCAACTGACCGCTGGAGTTCAGCTCTCGCCGGACGGCAGAAGGCGAAGAACGAAGCCGCTTGCGAGCGGCGCAGTGCAGCGAAGGGCTCTCCCAATTCGCCGCTAGCTCCACGGTCCTCCTCAGCTGCGAGTAGCAGCGCTCGCAGTACACAGAGCTTCGCAAGGCCCGAAGAGCCGGAGGGAAGTATCGCACACGCAAATGTGCCAGGACAGAGACGTGTTCTACGTTGTCCCCTCTCGTCGTGCAGTTTGTGCCTCTGCTGCTTCTGCTGTTAGGAATCGCTCCTCGAAAGACGAGCGAGAGCGTCCTTCCGGGTGCATTGCACTGAGTCGAGTGCTCGCTCGGGACTTTGCTCTCGGGGCCAAGGCAAGAGGGCGTGCTTGCCCGCAGAACTGAGAACACGCTGTTGGGCAGAGCTGCAACTGACCGCTGGAGTTCAGCTCTCGCCGGACGGCAGAAGGCGAAGAACGAAGCCGCTTGCGAGCGGCGCAGTGCAGCGAAGGGCTCTCCCAATTCGCCGCTAGCTCCACGGTCCTCCTCAGCTGCGAGTAGCAGCGCTCGCAGTACACAGAGCTTCGCAAGGCCCGAAGAGCCGGAGGGAAGTTTCGCACACGAAAATGTGCCAGGACAGAGACGTGTTCTACGTTGTCCCTTCTCGTCGTGCAGTTTGTGCCTCTGCTGCTTCTGCTGTTAGGAATCGCTCCTCGAAAGACGAGCGAGAGCGTCCTTCCGGGTGCATTGCACTGAGTCGAGTGCTCGCTCGGGACTTTGCTCTCGGGGCCAAGGCAAGAGGGCGTGCTTGCCCGCAGAACTGAGAACACGCTGTTGGGCAGAGCTGCAACTGACCGCTGGAGTTCAGCTCTCGCCGGACGGCAGAAGGCGAAGAACGAAGCCGCTTGCGAGCGGCGCAGTGCAGCGAAGGGCTCTCCCAATTCGCCGCTAGCTCCACGGTCCTCCTCAGCTGCGAGTAGCAGCGCTCGCAGTACACAGAGCTTCGCAAGGCCCGAAGAGCCGGAGGGAAGTTTCGCACACGAAAATGTGCCAGGACAGAGACGTGTTCTACGTTGTCCCCTCTCGTCGTGCAGTTTGTGCCTCTGCTGCTTCTGCTGTTAGGAATCGCTCCTCGAAAGACGAGCGAGAGCGTCCTTCCGGGTGCATTGCACTGAGTCGAGTGCTCGCTCGGGACTTTGCTCTCGGGGCCAAGGCAAGAGGGCGTGCTTGCCCGCAGAACTGAGAACACGCTGTTGGGCAGAGCTGCAACTGACCGCTGGAGTTCAGCTCTCGCCGGACGGCAGAAGGCGAAGAACGAAGCCGCTTGCGAGCGGCGCAGTGCAGCGAAGAGCTCTCCCAATTCGCCGCTAGCTCCACGGTCCTTCTCAGCTGCGAGTAGCAGCGCTCGCAGTACACAGAGCTTCGCAAGGCCCGAAGAGCCGGAGGGAAGTATCGCACACGCAAATGTGCCAGGACAGAGACGTGTTCTACGTTGTCCCCTCTCGTCGTGCAGTTTGTGCCTCTGCTGCTTCTGCTGTTAGGAATCGCTCCTCGAAAGACGAGCGAGAGCGTCCTTCCGGGTGCATTGCACTGAGTCGAGTGCACGCTCGGGACTTTGCTCTCGGGGCCAAGGCAAGAGGGCGTGCTTGCCCGCAGAACTGAGAACACGCTGTTGGGCAGAGCTGCAACTGACCGCTGGAGTTCAGCTCTCGCCGGACGGCAGAAGGCGAAGAACGAAGCCGCTTGCGAGCGGCGCAGTGCAGCGAAGAGCTCTCCCAATTCGCCGCTAGCTCCACGGTCCTTCTCAGCTGCGAGTAGCAGCGCTCGCAGTACACAGAGCTTCGCAAGGCCCGAAGAGCCGGAGGGAAGTATCGCACACGCAAATGTGCCAGGACAGAGACGTGTTCTACGTTGTCCCCTCTCGTCGTGCAGTTTGTGCCTCTGCTGCTTCTGCTGTTAGGAATCGCTCCTCGAAAGACGAGCGAGAGCGTCCTTCCGGGTGCATTGCACTGAGTCGAGTGCTCGCTCGGGACTTTGCTCTCGGGGCCAAGGCAAGAGGGCGTGCTTGCCCGCAGAACTGAGAACACGCTGTTGGGCAGAGCTGCAACTGACCGCTGGAGTTCAGCTCTCGCCGGACGGCAGAAGGCGAAGAACGAAGCCGCTTGCGAGCGGCGCAGTGCAGCGAAGAGCTCTCCCAATTCGCCGCTAGCTCCACGGTCCTCCTCAGCTGCGAGTAGCAGCGCTCGCAGTACACAGAGCTTCGCAAGGCCCGAAGAGCCGGAGGGAAGTATCGCACACGCAAATGTGCCAGGACAGAGACGTGTTCTACGTTGTCCCCTCTCGTCGTGCAGTTTGTGCCTCTGCTGCTTCTGCTGTTAGGAATCGCTCCTCGAAAGACGAGCGAGAGCGTCCTTCCGGGTGCATTGCACTGAGTCGAGTGCTCGCTCGGGACTTTGCTCTCGGGGCCAAGGCAAGAGGGCGTGCTTGCCCGCAGAACTGAGAACACGCTGTTGGGCAGAGCTGCAACTGACCGCTGGAGTTCAGCTCTCGCCGGACGGCAGAAGGCGAAGAACGAAGCCGCTTGCGAGCGGCGCAGTGCAGCGAAGAGCTCTCCCAATTCGCCGCTAGCTCCACGGTCCTCCTCAGCTGCGAGTAGCAGCGCTCGCAGTACACAGAGCTTCGCAAGGCCCGAAGAGCCGGAGGGAAGTATCGCACACGCAAATGTGCCAGGACAGAGACGTGTTCTACGTTGTCCCCTCTCGTCGTGCAGTTTGTGCCTCTGCTGCTTCTGCTGTTAGGAATCGCTCCTCGAAAGACGAGCGAGAGCGTCCTTCCGGGTGCATTGCACTGAGTCGAGTGCTCGCTCGGGACTTTGCTCTCGGGGCCAAGGCAAGAGGGCGTGCTTGCCCGCAGAACTGAGAACACGCTGTTGGGCAGAGCTGCAACTGACCGCTGGAGTTCAGCTCTCGCCGGACGGCAGAAGGCGAAGAACGAAGCCGCTTGCGAGCGGCGCAGTGCACGAAGAGCTCTCCCAATTCGCCGCTAGCTCCACGGTCCTCCTCAGCTGCGAGTAGCAGCGCTCGCAGTACACAGAGCTTCGCAAGGCCCGAAGAGCCGGAGGGAAGTATCGCACACGCAAATGTGCCAGGACAGAGACGTGTTCTACGTTGTCCCCTCTCGTCGTGCAGTTTGTGCCTCTGCTGCTTCTGCTGTTAGGAATCGCTCCTCGAAAGACGAGCGAGAGCGTCCTTCCGGGTGCATTGCACTGAGTCGAGTGCTCGCTCGGGACTTTGCTCTCGGGGCCAAGGCAAGAGGGCGTGCTTGCCCGCAGAACTGAGAACACGCTGTTGGGCAGAGCTGCAACTGACCGCTGGAGTTCAGCTCTCGCCGGACGGCAGAAGGCGAAGAACGAAGCCGCTTGCGAGCGGCGCAGTGCAGCGAAGAGCTCTCCCAATTCGCCGCTAGCTCCACGGTCCTCCTCAGCTGCGAGTAGCAGCGCTCGCAGTACACAGAGCTTCGCAAGGCCCGAAGAGCCGGAGGGAAGTTTCGCACGCGAAAATGTGCCAGGACAGAGACGTGTTCTACGTTGTCCCCTCTCGTCGTGCAGTTTGTGCCTCTGCTGCTTCTGCTGTTAGGAATCGCTCCTCGAAAGACGAGCGAGAGCGTCCTTCCGGGTGCATTGCACTGAGTCGAGTGCTCGCTCGGGACTTTGCTCTCGGGGCCAAGGCAAGAGGGCGTGCTTGCCCGCAGAACTGAGAACACGCTGTTGGGCAGAGCTGCAACTGACCGCTGGAGTTCAGCTCTCGCCGGACGGCAGAAGGCGAAGAACGAAGCCGCTTGCGAGCGGCGCAGTGCAGCGAAGAGCTCTCCCAATTCGCCGCTAGCTCCACGGTCCTCCTCAGCTGCGAGTAGCAGCGCTCGCAGTACACAGAGCTTCGCAAGGCCCGAAGGGCCGGAGGGAAGTATCGCACACGCAAATGTGCCAGGACAGAGACGTGTTCTACGTTGTCCCCTCTCGTCGTGCAGTTTGTGCCTCTGCTGCTTCTGCTGTTAGGAATCGCTCCTCGAAAGACGAGCGAGAGCGTCCTTCCGGGTGCATTGCACTGAGTCGAGTGCTCGCTCGGACTTTGCTCTCGGGGCCAAGGCAAGAGGGCGTGCTTGCCCGCAGAACTGAGAACACGCTGTTGGGCAGAGCTGCAACTGACCGCTGGAGTTCAGCTCTCGCCGGACGGCAGAAGGCGAAGAACGAAGCCGCTTGCGAGCGGCGCAGTGCAGCGAAGAGCTCTCCCAATTCGCCGCTAGCTCCACGGTCCTCCTCAGCTGCGAGTAGCAGCGCTCGCAGTACACAGAGCTTCGCAAGGCCCGAAGAGCCGGAGGGAAGTTTCGCACGCGAAAATGTGCCAGGACAGAGACGTGTTCTACGTTGTCCCCTCTCGTCGTGCAGTTTGTGCCTCTGCTGCTTCTGCTGTTAGGAATCGCTCCTCGAAAGACGAGCGAGAGCGTCCTTCCGGGTGCATTGCACTGAGTCGAGTGCTCGCTCGGGACTTTGCACTCGGGGCCAAGGCAAGAGGGCGTGCTTGCCCGCAGAACTGAGAACACGCTGTTGGGCAGAGCTGCAACTGACCGCTGGAGTTCAGCTCTCGCCGGACGGCAGAAGGCGAAGAACGAAGCCGCTTGCGAGCGGCGCAGTGCAGCGAAGGGCTCTCCGAATTCGCCGCTAGCTCCACGGTCCTTCTCAGCTGCGAGTAGCAGCGCTCGCAGTACACAGAGCTTCGCAAGGCCCGAAGAGCCGGAGAGAAGTATCGCACACGCAAATGTGCCAGGACAGAGACGTGTTCTACGTTGTCCCCTCTCGTCGTGCAGTTTGTGCCTCTGCTGCTTCTGCTGTTAGGAATCGCTCCTCGAAAGACGAGCGAGAGCGTCCTTCGGGTGCATTGCACTGAGTCGAGTGCTCGCTCGGGACTTTGCTCTCGGGCCAAGGCAAGAGGGCGTGCTTGCCCGCAGAACTGAGAACACGCTGTTGGGCAGAGCTGCAACTGACCGCTGGAGTTCAGCTCTCGCCGGACGGCAGAAGGCGAAGAACGAAGCCGCTTGCGAGCGGCGCAGTGCAGCGAAGAGCTCTCCGAATTCGCCGCTAGCTCCACGGTCCTCCTCAGCTGCGAGTAGCAGCGCTCGCAGTACACAGAGCTTCGCAAGGCCCGAAGAGCCGGAGGGAAGTTTCGCACACGAAAATGTGCCAGGACAGAGACGTGTTCTACGTTGTCCCCTCTCGTCGTGCAGTTTGTGCCTCTGCTGCTTCTGCTGTTAGGAATCGCTCCTCGAAAGACGAGCGAGAGCGTCCTTCCGGGTGCATTGCACTGAGTCGAGTGCTCGCTCGGGACTTTGCACTCGGGGCCAAGGCAAGAGGGCGTGCTTGCCCGCAGAACTGAGAACACGCTGTTGGGCAGAGCTGCAACTGACCGCTGGAGTTCAGCTCTCGCCGGACGGCAGAAGGCGAAGAACGAAGCCGCTTGCGAGCGGCGCAGTGCAGCGAAGAGCTCTCCGAATTCGCCGCTAGCTCCACGGTCCTCCTCAGCTGCGAGTAGCAGCGCTCGCAGTACACAGAGCTTCGCAAGGCCCGAAGAGCCGGAGGGAAGTTTCGCACACGAAAATGTGCCAGGACAGAGACGTGTTCTACGTTGTCCCCTCTCGTCGTGCAGTTTGTGCCTCTGCTGCTTCTGCTGTTAGGAATCGCTCCTCGAAAGACGAGCGAGAGCGTCCTTCCGGGTGCATTGCACTGAGTCGAGTGCTCGCTCGGGACTTTGCACTCGGGGCCAAGGCAAGAGGGCGTGCTTGCCCGCAGAACTGAGAACACGCTGTTGGGCAGAGCTGCAACTGACCGCTGGAGTTCAGCTCTCGCCGGACGGCAGAAGGCGAAGAACGAAGCCGCTTGCGAGCGGCGCAGTGCAGCGAAGGGCTCTCCGAATTCGCCGCTAGCTCCACGGTCCTTCTCAGCTGCGAGTAGCAGCGCTCGCAGTACACAGAGCTTCGCAAGGCCCGAAGAGCCGGAGGGAAGTATCGCACACGCAAATGTGCCAGGACAGAGACGTGTTCTACGTTGTCCCCTCTCGTCGTGCAGTTTGTGCCTCTGCTGCTTCTGCTGTTAGGAATCGCTCCTCGAAAGACGAGCGAGAGCGTCCTTCCGGGTGCATTGCACTGAGTCGAGTGCTCGCTCGGGACTTTGCTCTCGGGGCCAAGGCAAGAGGGCGTGCTTGCCCGCAGAACTGAGAACACGCTGTTGGGCAGAGCTGCAACTGACCGCTGGAGTTCAGCTCTCGCCGGACGGCAGAAGGCGAAGAACGAAGCCGCTTGCGAGCGGCGCAGTGCAGCGAAGGGCTCTCCGAATTCGCCGCTAGCTCCACGGTCCTCCTCAGCTGCGAGTAGCAGCGCTCGCAGTACACAGAGCTTCGCAAGGCCCGAAGAGCCGGAGGGAAGTATCGCACACGCAAATGTGCCAGGACAGAGACGTGTTCTACGTTGTCCCCTCTCGTCGTGCAGTTTGTGCCTCTGCTGCTTCTGCTGTTAGGAATCGCTCCTCGAAAGACGAGCGAGAGCGTCCTTCCGGGTGCATTGCACTGAGTCGAGTGCTCGCTCGGGACTTTGCTCTCGGGGCCAAGGCAAGAGGGCGTGCTTGCCCGCAGAACTGAGAACACGCTGTTGGGCAGAGCTGCAACTGACCGCTGGAGTTCAGCTCTCGCCGGACGGCAGAAGGCGAAGAACGAAGCCGCTTGCGAGCGGCGCAGTGCAGCGAAGGGCTCTCCGAATTCGCCGCTAGCTCCACGGTCCTCCTCAGCTGCGAGTAGCAGCGCTCGCAGTACACAGAGCTTCGCAAGGCCCGAAGAGCCGGAGGGAAGTATCGCACACGCAAATGTGCCAGGACAGAGACGTGTTCTACGTTGTCCCCTCTCGTCGTGCAGTTTGTGCCTCTGCTGCTTCTGCTGTTAGGAATCGCTCCTCGAAAGACGAGCGAGAGCGTCCTTCCGGGTGCATTGCACTGAGTCGAGTGCTCGCTCGGGACTTTGCACTCGGGGCCAAGGCAAGAGGGCGTGCTTGCCCGCAGAACTGAGAACACGCTGTTGGGCAGAGCTGCAACTGACCGCTGGAGTTCAGCTCTCGCCGGACGGCAGAAGGCGAAGAACGAAGCCGCTTGCGAGCGGCGCAGTGCAGCGAAGGGCTCTCCCAATTCGCCGCTAGCTCCACGGTCCTTCTCAGCTGCGAGTAGCAGCGCTCGCAGTACACAGAGCTTCGCAAGGCCCGAAGAGCCGGAGGGAAGTATCGCACACGCAAATGTGCCAGGACAGAGACGTGTTCTACGTTGTCCCCTCTCGTCGTGCAGTTTGTGCCTCTGCTGCTTCTGCTGTTAGGAATCGCTCCTCGAAAGACGAGCGAGAGCGTCCTTCCGGGTGCATTGCACTGAGTCGAGTGCTCGCTCGGGACTTTGCTCTCGGGGCCAAGGCAAGAGGGCGTGCTTGCCCGCAGAACTGAGAACACGCTGTTGGGCAGAGCTGCAACTGACCGCTGGAGTTCAGCTCTCGCCGGACGGCAGAAGGCGAAGAACGAAGCCGCTTGCGAGCGGCGCAGTGCAGCGAAGGGCTCTCCGAATTCGCCGCTAGCTCCACGGTCCTCCTCAGCTGCGAGTAGCAGCGCTCGCAGTACACAGAGCTTCGCAAGGCCCGAAGAGCCGGAGGGAAGTATCGCACACGCAAATGTGCCAGGACAGAGACGTGTTCTACGTTGTCCCCTCTCGTCGTGCAGTTTGTGCCTCTGCTGCTTCTGCTGTTAGGAATCGCTCCTCGAAAGACGAGCGAGAGCGTCCTTCCGGGTGCATTGCACTGAGTCGAGTGCTCGCTCGGGACTTTGCACTCGGGGCCAAGGCAAGAGGGCGTGCTTGCCCGCAGAACTGAGAACACGCTGTTGGGCAGAGCTGCAACTGACCGCTGGAGTTCAGCTCTCGCCGGACGGCAGAAGGCGAAGAACGAAGCCGCTTGCGAGCGGCGCAGTGCAGCGAAGGGCTCTCCCAATTCGCCGCTAGCTCCACGGTCCTTCTCAGCTGCGAGTAGCAGCGCTCGCAGTACACAGAGCTTCGCAAGGCCCGAAGAGCCGGAGGGAAGTATCGCACACGCAAATGTGCCAGGACAGAGACGTGTTCTACGTTGTCCCCTCTCGTCGTGCAGTTTGTGCCTCTGCTGCTTCTGCTGTTAGGAATCGCTCCTCGAAAGACGAGCGAGAGCGTCCTTCCGGGTGCATTGCACTGAGTCGAGTGCTCGCTCGGGACTTTGCTCTCGGGGCCAAGGCAAGAGGGCGTGCTTGCCCGCAGAACTGAGAACACGCTGTTGGGCAGAGCTGCAACTGACCGCTGGAGTTCAGCTCTCGCCGGACGGCAGAAGGCGAAGAACGAAGCCGCTTGCGAGCGGCGCAGTGCAGCGAAGAGCTCTCCCAATTCGCCGCTAGCTCCACGGTCCTCCTCAGCTGCGAGTAGCAGCGCTCGCAGTACACAGAGCTTCGCAAGGCCCGAAGAGCCGGAGGGAAGTATCGCACACGCAAATGTGCCAGGACAGAGACGTGTTCTACGTTGTCCCCTCTCGTCGTGCAGTTTGTGCCTCTGCTGCTTCTGCTGTTAGGAATCGCTCCTCGAAAGACGAGCGAGAGCGTCCTTCCGGGTGCATTGCACTGAGTCGAGTGCTCGCTCGGGACTTTGCTCTCGGGGCCAAGGCAAGAGGGCGTGCTTGCCCGCAGAACTGAGAACACGCTGTTGGGCAGAGCTGCAACTGACCGCTGGAGTTCAGCTCTCGCCGGACGGCAGAAGGCGAAGAACGAAGCCGCTTGCGAGCGGCGCAGTGCAGCGAAGAGCTCTCCCAATTCGCCGCTAGCTCCACGGTCCTCCTCAGCTGCGAGTAGCAGCGCTCGCAGTACACAGAGCTTCGCAAGGCCCGAAGAGCCGGAGGGAAGTTTCGCACGCGAAAATGTGCCAGGACAGAGACGTGTTCTACGTTGTCCCCTCTCGTCGTGCAGTTTGTGCCTCTGCTGCTTCTGCTGTTAGGAATCGCTCCTCGAAAGACGAGCGAGAGCGTCCTTCCGGGTGCATTGCACTGAGTCGAGTGCTCGCTCGGGACTTTGCTCTCGGGGCCAAGGCAAGAGGGCGTGCTTGCCCGCAGAACTGAGAACACGCTGTTGGGCAGAGCTGCAACTGACCGCTGGAGTTCAGCTCTCGCCGGACGGCAGAAGGCGAAGAACGAAGCCGCTTGCGAGCGGCGCAGTGCAGCGAAGAGCTCTCCCAATTCGCCGCTAGCTCCACGGTCCTCCTCAGCTGCGAGTAGCAGCGCTCGCAGTACACAGAGCTTCGCAAGGCCCGAAGGGCCGGAGGGAAGTATCGCACACGCAAATGTGCCAGGACAGAGACGTGTTCTACGTTGTCCCCTCTCGTCGTGCAGTTTGTGCCTCTGCTGCTTCTGCTGTTAGGAATCGCTCCTCGAAAGACGAGCGAGAGCGTCCTTCCGGGTGCATTGCACTGAGTCGAGTGCTCGCTCGGGACTTTGCTCTCGGGGCCAAGGCAAGAGGGCGTGCTTGCCCGCAGAACTGAGAACACGCTGTTGGGCAGAGCTGCAACTGACCGCTGGAGTTCAGCTCTCGCCGGACGGCAGAAGGCGAAGAACGAAGCCGCTTGCGAGCGGCGCAGTGCAGCGAAGAGCTCTCCCAATTCGCCGCTAGCTCCACGGTCCTCCTCAGCTGCGAGTAGCAGCGCTCGCAGTACACAGAGCTTCGCAAGGCCCGAAGAGCCGGAGGGAAGTTTCGCACGCGAAAATGTGCCAGGACAGAGACGTGTTCTACGTTGTCCCCTCTCGTCGTGCAGTTTGTGCCTCTGCTGCTTCTGCTGTTAGGAATCGCTCCTCGAAAGACGAGCGAGAGCGTCCTTCCGGGTGCATTGCACTGAGTCGAGTGCTCGCTCGGGACTTTGCACTCGGGGCCAAGGCAAGAGGGCGTGCTTGCCCGCAGAACTGAGAACACGCTGTTGGGCAGAGCTGCAACTGACCGCTGGAGTTCAGCTCTCGCCGGACGGCAGAAGGCGAAGAACGAAGCCGCTTGCGAGCGGCGCAGTGCAGCGAAGGGCTCTCCGAATTCGCCGCTAGCTCCACGGTCCTTCTCAGCTGCGAGTAGCAGCGCTCGCAGTACACAGAGCTTCGCAAGGCCCGAAGAGCCGGAGGGAAGTATCGCACACGCAAATGTGCCAGGACAGAGACGTGTTCTACGTTGTCCCCTCTCGTCGTGCAGTTTGTGCCTCTGCTGCTTCTGCTGTTAGGAATCGCTCCTCGAAAGACGAGCGAGAGCGTCCTTCCGGGTGCATTGCACTGAGTCGAGTGCTCGCTCGGGACTTTGCTCTCGGGGCCAAGGCAAGAGGGCGTGCTTGCCCGCAGAACTGAGAACACGCTGTTGGGCAGAGCTGCAACTGACCGCTGGAGTTCAGCTCTCGCCGGACGGCAGAAGGCGAAGAACGAAGCCGCTTGCGAGCGGCGCAGTGCAGCGAAGAGCTCTCCGAATTCGCCGCTAGCTCCACGGTCCTCCTCAGCTGCGAGTAGCAGCGCTCGCAGTACACAGAGCTTCGCAAGGCCCGAAGAGCCGGAGGGAAGTTTCGCACACGCAAATGTGCCAGGACAGAGACGTGTTCTACGTTGTCCCCTCTCGTCGTGCAGTTTGTGCCTCTGCTGCTTCTGCTGTTAGGAATCGCTCCTCGAAAGACGAGCGAGAGCGTCCTTCCGGGTGCATTGCACTGAGTCGAGTGCTCGCTCGGGACTTTGCACTCGGGGCCAAGGCAAGAGGGCGTGCTTGCCCGCAGAACTGAGAACACGCTGTTGGGCAGAGCTGCAACTGACCGCTGGAGTTCAGCTCTCGCCGGACGGCAGAAGGCGAAGAACGAAGCCGCTTGCGAGCGGCGCAGTGCAGCGAAGAGCTCTCCCAATTCGCCGCTAGCTCCACGGTCCTTCTCAGCTGCGAGTAGCAGCGCTCGCAGTACACAGAGCTTCGCAAGGCCCGAAGAGCCGGAGGGAAGTATCGCACACGCAAATGTGCCAGGACAGAGACGTGTTCTACGTTGTCCCCTCATCGTGCAGTTTGTGCCTCTGCTGCTTCTGCTGTTAGGAATCGCTCCTCGAAAGACGAGCGAGAGCGTCCTTCCGGGTGCATTGCACTGAGTCGAGTGCTCGCTCGGGACTTTGCTCTCGGGGCCAAGGCAAGAGGGCGTGCTTGCCCGCAGAACTGAGAACACGCTGTTGGGCAGAGCTGCAACTGACCGCTGGAGTTCAGCTCTCGCCGGACGGCAGAAGGCGAAGAACGAAGCCGCTTGCGAGCGGCGCAGTGCAGCGAAGAGCTCTCCGAATTCGCCGCTAGCTCCACGGTCCTCCTCAGCTGCGAGTAGCAGCGCTCGCAGTACACAGAGCTTCGCAAGGCCCGAAGAGCCGGAGGGAAGTTTCGCACACGCAAATGTGCCAGGACAGAGACGTGTTCTACGTTGTCCCCTCTCGTCGTGCAGTTTGTGCCTCTGCTGCTTCTGCTGTTAGGAATCGCTCCTCGAAAGACGAGCGAGAGCGTCCTTCCGGGTGCATTGCACTGAGTCGAGTGCTCGCTCGGGACTTTGCACTCGGGGCCAAGGCAAGAGGGCGTGCTTGCCCGCAGAACTGAGAACACGCTGTTGGGCAGAGCTGCAACTGACCGCTGGAGTTCAGCTCTCGCCGGACGGCAGAAGGCGAAGAACGAAGCCGCTTGCGAGCGGCGCAGTGCAGCGAAGAGCTCTCCGAATTCGCCGCTAGCTCCACGGTCCTTCTCAGCTGCGAGTAGCAGCGCTCGCAGTACACAGAGCTTCGCAAGGCCCGAAGAGCCGGAGGGAAGTTTCGCACACGCAAATGTGCCAGGACAGAGACGTGTTCTACGTTGTCCCCTCTCGTCGTGCAGTTTGTGCCTCTGCTGCTTCTGCTGTTAGGAATCGCTCCTCGAAAGACGAGCGAGAGCGTCCTTCCGGGTGCATTGCACTGAGTCGAGTGCTCGCTCGGGACTTTGCACTCGGGGCCAAGGCAAGAGGGCGTGCTTGCCCGCAGAACTGAGAACACGCTGTTGGGCAGAGCTGCAACTGACCGCTGGAGTTCAGCTCTCGCCGGACGGCAGAAGGCGAAGAACGAAGCCGCTTGCGAGCGGCGCAGTGCAGCGAAGGGCTCTCCGAATTCGCCGCTAGCTCCACGGTCCTCCTCAGCTGCGAGTAGCAGCGCTCGCAGTACACAGAGCTTCGCAAGGCCCGAAGAGCCGGAGGGAAGTATCGCACACGCAAATGTGCCAGGACAGAGACGTGTTCTACGTTGTCCCCTCTCGTCGTGCAGTTTGTGCCTCTGCTGCTTCTGCTGTTAGGAATCGCTCCTCGAAAGACGAGCGAGAGCGTCCTTCCGGGTGCATTGCACTGAGTCGAGTGCTCGCTCGGGACTTTGCTCTCGGGGCCAAGGCAAGAGGGCGTGCTTGCCCGCAGAACTGAGAACACGCTGTTGGGCAGAGCTGCAACTGACCGCTGGAGTTCAGCTCTCGCCGGACGGCAGAAGGCGAAGAACGAAGCCGCTTGCGAGCGGCGCAGTGCAGCGAAGGGCTCTCCGAATTCGCCGCTAGCTCCACGGTCCTCCTCAGCTGCGAGTAGCAGCGCTCGCAGTACACAGAGCTTCGCAAGGCCCGAAGAGCCGGAGGGAAGTATCGCACACGCAAATGTGCCAGGACAGAGACGTGTTCTACGTTGTCCCCTCTCGTCGTGCAGTTTGTGCCTCTGCTGCTTCTGCTGTTAGGAATCGCTCCTCGAAAGACGAGCGAGAGCGTCCTTCCGGGTGCATTGCACTGAGTCGAGTGCTCGCTCGGGACTTTGCTCTCGGGGCCAAGGCAAGAGGGCGTGCTTGCCCGCAGAACTGAGAACACGCTGTTGGGCAGAGCTGCAACTGACCGCTGGAGTTCAGCTCTCGCCGGACGGCAGAAGGCGAAGAACGAAGCCGCTTGCGAGCGGCGCAGTGCAGCGAAGGGCTCTCCGAATTCGCCGCTAGCTCCACGGTCCTCCTCAGCTGCGAGTAGCAGCGCTCGCAGTACACAGAGCTTCGCAAGGCCCGAAGAGCCGGAGGGAAGTATCGCACACGCAAATGTGCCAGGACAGAGACGTGTTCTACGTTGTCCCCTCTCGTCGTGCAGTTTGTGCCTCTGCTGCTTCTGCTGTTAGGAATCGCTCCTCGAAAGACGAGCGAGAGCGTCCTTCCGGGTGCATTGCACTGAGTCGAGTGCTCGCTCGGGACTTTGCACTCGGGGCCAAGGCAAGAGGGCGTGCTTGCCCGCAGAACTGAGAACACGCTGTTGGGCAGAGCTGCAACTGACCGCTGGAGTTCAGCTCTCGCCGGACGGCAGAAGGCGAAGAACGAAGCCGCTTGCGAGCGGCGCAGTGCAGCGAAGGGCTCTCCCAATTCGCCGCTAGCTCCACGGTCCTTCTCAGCTGCGAGTAGCAGCGCTCGCAGTACACAGAGCTTCGCAAGGCCCGAAGAGCCGGAGGGAAGTATCGCACACGCAAATGTGCCAGGACAGAGACGTG
>NW_028276274.1:0-28449 GCF_052056855.1 Sturnus vulgaris
ACAAGTCACAAAAAGCAAAACAGATTTTTTCTGAGAGTAGTTTTAGAAGTTTAAGCCATTAAATAAGAGACAATATCTAAAAGGGACATAGAAAAGAAATTAATTCTGCCTCAACATATGGTTATAAACAGAAACACAGAAAAAGTCTCTTGTCCAGCTACTTCCTTCTCATGCTAGACAACTACTGAAAGAAGACCATCAGTGTAAGCAGAAGCTACAATGTAAGAAGAAACAACAGCAGGACTCCTGTACATAGCTGTACTTTGCTTTCAGCTCATTTGCTTTCTCCTAGCATGGCATCAACAGAGAACTGTTCCATTACCTTGGTAAAATCAACAAGTCATTGGAGAGTCATTCAGTCAGGGCTGCAGGAAAACTTGTAGCAGAGCCCAAATACTTTTACACGTAAATCTGATTTTTCACACTGGGTTTACTTGTTTAAACAACAGAAACATCCATCAGTACAATGCTGGATGTTTGGTCAGTTAGGTGTCTTCAAAAAACTTGGCTATCACCAATACCACACTTACCAATACCACTGGGACTTACAGCTGCTTTAAAGAGGGTGTTAGTCCGAGTTCATATTAAAAACCATACTTTGAACATTTTTATCCTCTGAAAAAATTATTTCATTGGTAAAATGTAATGAAATATGCTATAATTTAACCCTGCCTTAGGCATCCGGTGCTGTCAGAATGGCCAAGGCTGGACTGAAGGAAGGTCCCAAGGAAAACTTTTGTTTCATCTCTGCCTGTCTACTTTCTGCCTGCCAGAGACACACTGAGCACACTGTTGTACCCACCAAACAGCAGCCAAGGCTATGGAGAGTCTTAGAAGTAACTTTAATGGCCTTTGTCAGGACAAACCTTCTCTAAAGTTTGTATTTTTAGTCTATTTTTTAAGGCAGAAGTTAGTGATGGAGTAGCTTGTAACATGCCTCTGAAGAGGCAATGCTGGTGGATTTTGGAGCCAAAAAGGGAATTTTATCCCCAAAGGATGGCAAACCAGCAGAAGTGTGAGACTGCCATTGTGTGCTTTACAGCACTGGGCACAGGGGGTACAGAGACTGGAAGAAGAGTTGCCAAAGAACAAAAATAAAGCAGAAGGGAGAAACGCCTTTCCAGCTGCCAATCTCCAGACAACTAAAGCCCACAGCCCCCCTCCTTCCCCATCCTCAGGGAGAGAGAGACCAACTGCTGCAGGACTTACAGGAACTGATCTGGCAATGACAGACACGAGCCAAGCCTCAAAAGCCTTAGGAAAGAACAGCACTGTAGACACACACTTTAAATTAATAAATAAATAAATATCTCGTCCCAGGCCAGAATAGAGACTTCTTAGACCCCAGATCACTGACAAGACAGCCAGCAGTGGTGCTACTGTCATGTCAGTGCAGCTGTTGGCTCATCCACAGGAGAGGCTCAGCACAGCTTTTAGATGCCAGGACAAAGCTCAGTCCAGGTGCAGCTCGTCCTGCTGTGAGTCAGGGCTGCTGGCAAGACCCAGCTCTATTCCCAGGCCTTTTAATTGCATCAAAGGCAAGGAGAGAGGGAAAATGCCACAGTTTTATTTCTGAAAGTAAGAGCTGATGAGGATTATTTACACACAGCAGTAATTCACAATTACATCAAACCCTTGGGTACCTTAATTCTGTGCATCACACACACAAATTACAGAGCACAAAGGGTTTCTAATTGCAAGTCTCTGGTAGCCAGGAAAAAGCTCAGGGAGCTGGATCAAAGTAGGCGGAATGCAAGCACCCAGGGAAGCTCAGAGATACCCCATAAGGTTTCAGTACTCAAAAAATGCTCCTTCCTACACTCTGAGCCCAAAATTCATAAACGAGTTAAAGCTGATTTTCTCAGAATTTTTCACTTGCTCAGGAAACAAACTAAACTGAAGCTCCTGAGTGACCTGCAGCAGAAAAAAAGTGGTTGCAAAGCAGCATCTGGGGCATTGCTGCTGGTGCTGGATGTGGCACTGTGCAGTCCTACTTGCTTCTCCCAAGAAACAGGCTGTCCTGGGCTAGTGCCATCCAGACAGCACGTCCTTGCTACGTGTTCAGCTCGAACACGAACTCTGTCCTGCAAGCAGGTGCCAACTGGAACAAAAGCATCTTCAAAAACAAGTATTCCATCCCTCTGCCTGATTGTCCTATTTCTGGGAAACAAATCAGTGCTCTGAGAAGGCCAAAGCATGCCGTGCCCAAACACAGCTTTTTTTTTCTATTCTGAAGATACACAAGTGCCTTCAAGATTTCCTCTTTCCCCTGCCATTCCAGGGGGAAAACACCCAGCAAAACAGAAGAGAAATGAAGTCAAATAAGCTTTATTACTTATTAGTTGGCAACACAATACTTGTGACAAGCTGTACAGTTGTAGTAGGCGGCAGTGGAAGTCACTACACCGTTTAGAACGAAAGCAGGAATGAGAGACAGCTCTGAAAGGGAGACTTTAAGCACAGCTCAGCCATCCTACCGTGCCCAAACCAAGTACTGTTATCCAGTTAATTTACTGAATGAATCCCTCAGGGTCTTCAGCCATCTACCACTATAGCTCATTAGAGCCCAATATCCGACTTTTCACGTTGTATCACTGAGAGCACTTATGCTTAAAATGTAATTAAACTTAAAACAAACAAGGGCTGTTTCCCCCCCTTGGCTGCCCTGGGACGTGCCCCAGCGCTGCCTGCCCGGCCAAAGGCACCACCTCTGCCATGTTATTTGGGAAAACACGGTGTGCTTCCCACCCCAGGGCTGACACTTGCCCGACCGTTCATCCTGTGAGCAATTAGAAATCTAAATACTGGGTGTAATTCCTGGCTATTGGGATTTAGACTCTTACAAACGAGTAATGCAGTAAGACTTGCTGTCCAACGAGGTGTCTTATTGAAATATCCCAGGCTGGTTTGCTTGTCACAGCTGTCGTTTCAGCCATTTGCACTTACACTGTATTGCTTTCATTACAAAAATAGAAATTTGTGTCCTAAGTGCTGTTACATTACTAATGCTAAATATTTAATTCCCCGGGGTTCTAATTATGGTTGAGCACTGGCAACACTGATTCTACTTTTTAATAACAACTGTAAAAGCAATTTGAGCATTTTTCAATTAATTAAATACATAGTGTACGAGTAACCTCTTGTCATTTTGCCCTCCAGGACCTGAGCTAATTTGCGTGGAATAAAATGTTTTGAAAATTAACTGATATACTGGTCTGATCATTGTTGTTCTATTAAATTATAGTCTGCCAAGTGAGTGGTGTATAATAGTTACATACTGTACTGTTCCCTTATTTATGATGGCGTGGTGGTATTTTGAAAAAAACTTCTCCAGCACATTTCTAGAGAGCACACTGGAGAGGCCTAATTAGCAGGCAGGAGATGGTCTATGCACCACAGGCATCAGTAGACTTAGAGTGCACGGAGACTTCAGCAATGAAAAGCAAAGCCTCTCTCCATTCTCCAGACCTCATTTTCACCTTCTTTCATAGCTGAAATTAAAAGTGTTAATTAAATGACTTTGTGCTGCATAAACTCCTACGGATTAGTTAGTAGTTTACACTTTAACACATGGGAATTGACTCACAATATTGAAAGACACGAGTAGTTTAGAAATGTTTTTGTTTTCAACTTGCAGAACCAAATATGAAAAGATTTGACCATAAAATGACTTTGTTGGACTACAAAGACACTTAAAAATACCTAGCCTGCTCATGCAAACAACCAGGCATAAAACGAACTTCTACTCCACACCTAACACAATGTTAAAATTATAAAGTGTATTTTCCATTTACACAGTCCTAGAAGTTTAGAACACCAAGACACAACAGCACCTTATGTATCCTGGTAAGGGAAACTAACCTCTTTTCCAAGTCTCACATTAAAGATAATACAAAATCAACTGGGAAAAATTTAGCAAAAACCTTGAAATTTTGAAAATAGCTTTTCCACATGTTTATTCATAGCTGATGAAGAATGTTCTTTCAACATGTATTTTAATATTGTATTTTATTTTACAGGGGGCAACAATGGTAAGTCAAACTTATTGCTTGAAAAGTGCTTAAGGTCTAAACATTACAAAATATACAGGTGAAAGTTTGCTAGTTTTAGCCAAGTAATTTAACAGCAATGACAACATTCTACTCTGAAATCATACGAAACAGAGATGATAGGTAAACAAGTCTATTTTTTCACAACTTGAAAAAATATCACACATGTGGAACATTGCACTCATCATACTAGTTAAAATGAAACCCAGCCTCAGTTTATGCTGAGTAAGATTCCTTGCTTGCTACCACGACACTCACACAATAAGAGCTGTAATTCAAACTAAGCAGGGCTGTATTTCAGTTTAAAAAAATAAATAAATTAAAACCCCCCACACTATATTGCAGATTACATTAGGTACCAAGCAAATTCAGACTCTCAGTCAGCATTAGAATGCTATTTTTTCCCAAATAAATACTAAGTAGAATATACAATCACTGTCAAATAAAAGTGCTCAGGTCAAGCATTTGTGTGTAGGTGTACAAGTACATACATAAAACATACACACGGACAAAATATGAAGAACATGAGCAATGTATTGCAATAACAGCTCTCTTCTTAAAGACAGATTTATATAACAGCATAAAACTTGGAAGTTATCTTTACTACTATTAAAAGCTCCCCAGTATCTCTAGACGTCTGCCTTCAATAAATCCTGGAAACATTCTGCTCACATACTGAGTTTTAAGGAATGTGCAGCATATGTCAGCTTCAATAAAAGCAGTACAGTTCTTTAATTACTTCATTCACCCAGCAGCTGCTTTGACAAAGTATTTTTCTGAACATGTAAAAATGTAAAATACCCAAAAAACCCAGTCATCTATGTGCAATGACCACTCAGCATCTAACAATAATGGATATACTGAAGGACAGAAACGTGAGTTGTGCCAAGCCCATATTTCTCAGTGACTGACTGTAAAGCACTTAGAGTCAGCATTAAGCTTTTAAAACTCTAACCCTAATCAATCGTAAACAAAGAAATAAAGATCTCACAGTTATTTTTTAAATCTTAAACACTAGCACATAACTTTAAATAATTTTTCTGCGTTTTCTGATTTGCACAGCATTCTTCCCAAGTAAAATATGGACTTCTGCATGAAAACAGGCTTGTATATGCAAGCTAATTATACCTGGCCAATTTTTGGGCTTTGGTGGAAATGTACTGATTGCCATAGAGCAGAACACACCCCTGTTGGCCAAAACCAAAGGTGCACATGATTCAGAAATCTACATGGAGAAAACCTCTCCCCTTCTCCAAACACTTCTGCCCACAAGTCTTTTCATGGTACAGGACAGCAAACACCATCTCCCCAGGCTGTAGGGAACTTGGAAAAGTATGACTTGCACACATTTGGTGACAGCATGGCAACAAAAGGCCCATTAAAAATAAAAAAGGCAGATAACTGGATACAATCAACTTGCAATCATTTTCTTGTAAAGTGTTAGTGAATGGGTGCCAGCTAACTAATCTTAGTAGAGAACAAACTTAATTTATCCACAGCAGGATGTTGTCAGATTATTTTCAACCTAATAATTATCTCTAGCAGAAGGGCAATATTACACTTTGTAGAAGTAGAAACTCTGTAGAAGAAATTTGCTCTGATAAAAAGATGCTCGTGTGCTGTTTGACTAATGTGGGTGGGGGGAGGATGGATGAACCAGAGAAACTCTCCTAAACCAAAGAAATACCCTACAGGAGCAAGCAGCCAGGTGAAAGAGGATCTTTGAAAAAGGCATGGCACTAGGCGACAGGAACATTCCCAACATCCCTCCCAATCCTTTTTTTCAAGACAAGTTTAATTAACTTTCAGTAACTTTTCAGTGGAAGCTGCTATTCTATGGAGATACCTGCTACACTGAGAGTTCTCACTCCCTTCCAAGCCAGAAGGATGTCTACAATGACCCAGTCTGACCCCAGGAGTTCCAAAAGCCACAGAAGACTGTGAGGAATTCCTCTACCACACCCAGCCATTTGTTCAAGCATATACCTCTATAAAAATACTTCATCCTCATTCAAAAGATAGAAAATCTAACATTCCCTTTCAAATTTCTAATGATTCATCGTTCTTATTAAAAGTTTGCTCCTTAGTTTGTCATAAACTGATTTTTATCTCTGTGTATTGTCAACACATATTGCTTTAAAAATGTTGTGCTATGTCTGCAGTATGCAAACAGTCATATAAAATCAAGTGTCCTATTACAGATGTAAAGATTACTTTCAGGAATGTACCTTTTATTTAGTCAAGTCAGAACTGAAATTAAAGGAGTTGGAAAATAACCATATAGTGCCAGTTAAGAAGGTAAACTATGTTTTGTCCAACATATTTGTGGAGAACATATATAGAAATCATGTGTTTATAATAATAAACACACCATTATGATTGGGATTTCTGATAGATTCAGACCAAATGCAGCAATCACTGAAGAGCCATGAAGTCTACTTGAAACCAACTTTTCATTTGGAATATTTATAAGAATAAAATCTGCCTTGCCTGAAGTTTTATTTTGTTGTCTTTTTAGCACTACATAAAACAGTATGGAAGCTTAATTGTAGTATTTGATCATTTTAAGTGCTTGGATGTAAAATTTTACTCGTCAGCTTAACATCCATGACAAGGCTCTATGTAAGATGTTATTTTGCCATACTGGTTTAACTGTGTACTACCACTAAGGCAGGTAAACAGATTCCTAGGGAATCACAAGCATTTCATTAAACTTTTCAATTTTGGTACAATAGTCCATTTTAAGATAAAAAGAGTTATATGAATTATGGGCTGTCTCAGAGAGCTGTGGAAGCTCATTTGGGGGAGGCACATCACTCAGGGACCCAGCACTGAGAGCTCAGCCATGGCTCAACCCTGGGCTGCTGGAACAGGGCACAACTCTCACAGCTGGAGCAACATCTGCCCCTTCCTTACACAGCTGGCTCACTATTTTCATCCCTTCCATATATACAGCATGGCCACTGCATACTCCTCATCCTTTACACCTTAAGGACAAATAAAAGACAACGGATAACACAAAACCTGAGCTGGAGGCTCAGTCCTTTCTGTGACTGTGTTCTTTTCACCTGGCAGTGCCCTGAAAGGAGATGCAGGCAGTGCTACTGCTCTCAGGTTTCTGACAGATCAGAAAACCTCTTGTTCTTTCTATGTCCAAGCCAGCTCTAGGAAGGCACCTATACCCCACGGCCTTTGCACAAGAAGGGTCAGTGCTGACGGAGCTGTTCAGTGCACTGCTTTTACTCAGGATGTCTTTGAGAGTACTAAAGACTCTCCATACCATTCTAATTTTGGCACAGGGAATATCAAGAGCTTGAATGCCTCACCAGACTCTAGCATCTACTGCTTCAACACTGTAGAGAAGCAACAGCAGCCACTCCTGTTGGAGGTATTCTCCCTTCTCCACTCAAGGTAGCTCATGTGGCAAAAGCAGTTCTCCAGAGGCATGTGTTGGCTGAGGCAGCCTCTTTGATGAGTAAAGTAAAAAGTGTGTTCCCTAGATAATGGAAACACTTGTACCATTCCCACACCTTGATCAGATACATTTTTCTGAAATAGGTGTCTGTCATGTACACACACTCACACCAGTTCTCTCCCCTCATATTGGCACACACAAGGAGTAAGCTAAAGAGCACAGGTTTATTTTGCAATTTCCAGGATGTCCCTGGAATGTGAATATTATGCATGACAGATCTGCACAGCTTTCTAACACGTCCAATTTTTACCACATCCGAGAGATGTAACTGCACCTGCTGAAAAGGCAACACACCAGGGCCAGCCCTCAGCAACACTCCTGTCAACACGCCACCCTTCCCAGACATGACGTCTGCAAAGCTGGTCTGTGTATGCCCTGTCCTTTCAGCAAAGTGACCCAGGGTGCTGGATAACTAATATTTGATAACACCATTAACTTTGGCTGAAGTAAGTCTGGGTGTGCTCAGGGAAACAGTTCAGTTTGCTTCCCTAGCAGGGAGAGAACGAGCAAGCATGCGTGCATGAAGTCTCCTTTTCTAACCAGCACAGCTGCTGACAAAGGAGGCTGTATCTCTCGCCTTCTCTGAAGTTAATCCCAGCAGTTTAAAGCAGACTTGTGAAAAAAACATGAATCTGAAGTTACTCTGAAATGCTACTCCAAGGACACATTAGTTCCACTAGAGTCAAAGTATATGCCAGACGCAATAGGTCGAGTTCTAGTTGAAGAGATTGCACAGAAACTAAGAGCTAATAATTCTTAATTTGGTATAACATGACATTCCCAACAGCTTCTCTCTCTCCTTTCAATAACTGTATCTTGGCAATGTACATATTAAAAAATCATTGCACAAAAGACATGTGCTGTTGCGAAAAAAAAAAAAAACAAACCAAAAACCAAAGCACCTATCTTTGTGTTGTGTCATTCCAAAAACTGAAGACACTTGCACTGAAAGGCAAAATATGCTGATCAAAACACAAAGGGGACAAAACCTCATTCATTCCTTATTTGTTTAAGAATTACTAAAAAGAAACATTTTTGCAGGAGGCTAGGGCAACAGTAATTTAGACAATAATAAACTGAGTATTGTAACAATAACTATTGCATTGAATAAAAGAACTCTGGCAAGAAACTTTTCACACGGCATTCAACAGACATTCAAATAAATTAATGAAGTATGCAAGTTAAAATGACTTAAAAAATAAAGACTTTCCAGCAGTTTACCATAATGACAACATTCTATAGAAAGATACAATAACTCTTTGTAGCCTAAAAATTATCAGTTTTATTTTACAAAGATGACTTCCAAAAGCATCTTGTCATGACAATCGAGTTTTGAGGAAAAAACCACCTTTCATTTGATAAATACATGAAATTAACTGTTATTAAAGCCACTTAAGCACTCCTCCTTCCTGTTATCCTTCTCATCTTGGCAGTAACTGATAAGAAGATTTCAGGGAGGCTCAGTCATTGATGGCAGGATCTAGAAAAGAAACAATTTTGCATACAGTTATTCACAGCTTCTAGTTATTGTATTTCACTAACCTGCACTTAATTGGTTTCCTCCTGCCCCCGGCATGAGCACACCTTACACCATGAAAATATCGAGGTGGTTGCAATCCTATAGTGTTAATATTACATACAAAGGTAACACTAACAAAGTCCTGGTAACAGAGTCCTGTTACCCACCAACTGTGAATTGCTAATACCAGCCAGTGCTTTAGCCATAGGGACCAGACATTACTCATTATTATGCAGTTCATTACTTATGGGACATGGTTGAACTTAAGCCTGGAACTTCTGGAAAATGTACCACTCGCCCACAGGAACACACCAACGAAATAAATGAAGGACCAGATGCAATGGTTACAGCAGAATTAGTTAAGAGGCAAACTACAACTGCCTATTTCCTCCCCCTATTCCCCCCAAAAAGACATTACTCAAGATTCTGGGTAAGCAAGCAGCTACAAGAGGAAAGGAGCACATGGACTGGGCAAAGAAAAAGCTCTGAGCCTTGCATATCCACACTAAGTCCCGTGCAACCCCAGGAGGTTGTGTGCATGGCAACCCCACTTCCAACATACAGAGTAATTAATTGTATTCCCACATTAAAGCTACCATGGCACACCTCCACCTTGGCAGATTTCTAGCTGGCTTTAATCCTTTCCACCTTCCACATGCCAGGTTCCTCACACCAACTGGCCCTCAGTGACAGCTGAGTTTTCAATGCCATACAGTACCTTGATGCAAATGGGTTTTGCCCTTTTTTCCACCTTTTGCTAGGCTACACTGCCACTTAGTCACTGCATTGACATAACAACTCCACCTTCTCTACTGCAGTGCAGCTGTACATCCACTGATGTGACAATGGGAAGTGAGGGGCTTCATCCCTACAGGAACAGAGCTGCCTTTCAGTTTGCAACTTGCATCATTTTCATGCCGAGGACAGAGCATATGGTCCTTCGAAGGGACATCAAAATAAATATGACAGGTCAGTGCAATCATCATACTGAATGAATTCAAATGATGCCATATCTAAAATGAAACGTGTGCACATAATAAAGATTCAAATGACAAAAATATTCCCCTACCCTTTCTCCTTCTCTGAATTATTTATGAATTCTGCAACTCCAGCTGTTGCCACCAGCCCAAGGACACTACTTCATTTTGGGAATGACACTTCATATTAAAAGATAAGTTAACAAAAAGAAAGCAAAAAAAAATAAAAAGAAAAAAAGGACACTACAGGCCTTTAAAGACCACAGAAAAGCACAATGCATCTTTTCCCCAGCTCTTACAAAGGAAAATAATCAACAATCAATTCTGTTCATGTTTCTCAACTTGTTTCCATAATTCCAGACACAGATTTCAACACTCATGCATTAAGTCAGCCATGCCTTTTTAACCATTGCAGTTAAGCAAGACTCTCACAGCATCTTGGATCCTTCACTTATTTTTATAGGGTTATCTCAGTCTTACAGTTCATCATAAACCATATGCCAACACACCAAAGACTGCAATACTATCAGCACTACTGACAGCTTTTAGTACATAAAATGGTCATCACAAAATAATAGAATATTTGCATATGGAATTGCTTTCAGGAAAGCAACAATTTGTCCACAAATTTAAACAAAAAGAAACAACACTTTGAAAGTGCACTTTAGGACACAAAGAATTGGTTTCAAGTAATCATGACATTTAGATGAGCAAATTCTACATAGTGCTGTCTACCCACTTGTAGACAGCAGACTGCTCTGATTTGGGTTCCTTGACATATTAGTTCTTAGATTTTAAATAAGTAATTTGGCAATGGGAAGGAGGCAACATGGAGAAGACTTAGGCAGTAACACAATTTCCATCACCTACATCAACATGCTCTCCTCTCTCACTTTAAACTAAACTTGTTTTAGTTGGCTGGTCTGTAGAGCAGATAGATAACACAGACGGGGTAAACAGAAAAAAAAATTTAAAATCCACCATTGGTTTTGGTTGCTACTTTATTCATCATGGAATCAAGATCTGAATTTTTACACAAAACCATTCACTACAATAATATACTGATTGCACTATGTTCACTGTGAAATTAACTGAAATGGGTCAAAATTTACAAGTTGCTGAGTGATGAGGAACATATAACCCCTAAATATTAGACTTTCATGACTGACCAATGGCTTCATCCCTGCCACAAATGATATTATTCTGTTCTCTACCCATGATCTTAATTTCTCGGTGTTTTCTATTTTCACTTTTACCTAACTGAACAGCAATTGGCTTATGTTCTGCTCCTGGGAGATCCCAAATGCTACAAGAACTTTTAACCAATTAATTATTTAGGATTTTTCTTTTGTATGAAGTTTTTATTTTTTCCTCCATAGTCCACCTGAAAGTGGACTAACAATTACCACAGTTCTAACACAGAGATGTATGAATAAACTGTAGAGCTTCCAAGGCACCATCAGACATCTCCAGTATCACTCACAAATTAAAATAAAAAGCCAAGAATGCACCATTTGCCTTTAGTGCCAAGCACACGGTTCAGGCCTCATATGGAATGCCAGATACTCAAAACACAAATTCATCTTTGGGAAAGGCAGCAAAGCCAGAGTTGCTGCCTGTCTCACAAGTGAAAAATGCCAATGGCTTGCAAGCAGAGCCCACTTTGGTTTCACTGCCAGCACTACCTCCAGCAGTATCTGCTGTTACTCAGTTTGGTACCATGAGCTCATGCAGTGTTATTCAGGAAAAGGAGATGTTGTTAAAACAAACATTTATTTGCCCTTCAGTCTACACCAGAGCTGGCACCCAGCCCTGAACAGTCTCCCTCTTCCTCGCTACTGTGGGAAAACTACTGAACAAGAATCCTCCCCTTCATCTCCTGCTGTTGGCCAAAGAAACAAAAAGAACAGACAGAGAACTGGAGGTGTGTAAAATGCCACTGAGCAGGAAGTTAAGGTTTAACATTGTAACATTTGTAGATCTCTTGCAACATTTACAAGAGCCCCAAATTCTCCTGTTGTCACACCTACATATTTCAGTTAATTACTGCCTCACTGTTAATAATTCTCCAATATTTTGGAAATTCCAGGTGCTATGCACAAACCCTCTCAAAACTACAATTATTTACAGTTGTAACCCACTCAAACGTGCATCACACTTTTTTTTTCTGAAAACTAACAAATTAAAAACAGAAACATATCTCACATTCCAGGGTTGCCATTTAACTCTCAATGCCACAGGTTCTCAAGTGCCTCCTGAAATAGTTTCTAGCTGTGCTAAAGGAATGACATTTGGAAAAAATCACCTGTGTGCTGATAGGAAAACATCCTTCTGAAGATTTTTACAAGCTTGTTGGATGCAATTGAAGTTAGTCTTCAGAAAATAAGGAAAGTCATATTCATGCCCAAACATGCTCACTAAATGCTTCTGGCTATGACATTATTTCATAATTGACACATTATACACAAATACCCCAAGAAAATACCTTTTTGTCTATGTCTGGATTACACGGCTATTCATACCCAGTGCTTCTGCAGAGCCTTCCCAATGCTGCACGATGCTCTTGAATACAAATGACCAATTGATCCTTTCACATGATAGGGTGGGGTTTGGTTTTTTAGTGTTCAATACTTCTAATGTTAAAAAAAAATTGTAACCCAACGTGGTCTTTAATCTAATCCCTACTCTGAACAATTGAAGTACATTCGTATTAATCTATTAGATGCTTTTCCACACCACACCTATGGCACTGCATAAATTACTGTAATTTAAATGAATTACTGCTTGAGAATTCTCATTTAGTAAGAAACATGCAGTGTTATATGTTATGGAAAGAAAAATGTGCATTATGGTAACTAAGTTTTATACCACAGTATATCTAGGTGCTCATAAACCAGCCATTCTAAACTGTTGAAGGACAAGAATATTAGACTGATCACAGAGAACACACATCAGTATGTCAAGAAGTCAATAATATTAAATTAAATCTACAGTTTATTTAGATATATTTCCATGCCTATATTCAGAATCCACATTAAAAATGCCACTAGGCTAGCTGAAGAATATTACTGCAAAAGACATTTACACCAACAGTAATTCTATCTCTGCCCTGGATAACTTGCATTTTCCTCTTTAGGAGTGTGATCTACTGAAACATATTGATGAAAAAAGAACTTGGAGAAAAAAAAAAAAAGAAACAGAAAAAAACCCTGAAGTTCTTTTGTTACGTTACTCCACATATTACCAATATTTAAGGATGACTTGTTTAAGACTGCACATTTCAACTACCTAACAGTAAAGAATGAAAAGCTTCTTGCTACAAGCTAAAAAGAAAGTCTTTACCATGCTCCTTGAAGAGCTCATTTTCACATTACTCAGGCTTCATTATGCTGAATCAATATTCGTTTAGTCACTGGGTTATTGACATATTTTAAAATAAAAGTATACCCTTCAGCTACTGCACTCATTACGGGTAATTTGTCTTGTCAGGGAGCAGGGAATATTATCCCAGTCTTTCAGGGGCTGACAGCCCATGGAAATACCTCCCCTTGGTTACAACTGTAAATAATTTTAAGGTAAAATATTGAAAAATCAATGACTGTTTCCTGCAATCTGTCACAAACAAATCAATCATAATCTGCACAGCCAGAGAGTATGATTTGAAGGAGATGAGAGCAGATGTAATTCTTGGCTGGAATCTCTCATTTCGAAATCACTTCACATAATGGTGTCATCATTTAAACACTTAGCAGTCACTGCAACTGCCACTCATAACATCTAGTTGGACAAAACCACAAGGAAGAGGAGGAGAAATGCCACTGCTGTTACGTAAACAAACACTTTATTTCAATGGTTGCAACATTAGCAAATTTCACAGATATAACAATAAGGCTTGCCTCTCCACAAACGTCCAAGGTGCTTTTCCTTCTCAGTGGAAGATTGCCTATAAATGAGCCTCTCAAAATGCAAAGCATTTTAAATTTTAAAACCAAGCTATGCTTCATAAAAGGTGAGAAATAATATCTGGTACTAATACTACTTCTAAAAATATTTTCATTCACTCCAAATTGCTCATAACAGAATTATGCATCAAATTCTTAAGAGATTAAGAAAGGAGAATTATCTGAGGTACCTTTGTCTTTTTAAGAGCAATAAGGATTTCAATGCTTCTTTGTCCTCTACATATTACATTTCACATCTAATTTTCATTAAGCACACACTGACTCAACTTTAGGGTAGGAACCACTGCAAAGTACATGGGAAAGAAAGTCATAACCTACATAAATTAATTGCTAATATATTTTCAACTTGCATTCAAAGATTAAATGCTGTATATGGAATTACATCTGTATAAAGGATCAATTTCTACATAAAGAATGAACTACTGCACTTAGAATGCTATAAACTGACCCTTGTAAATGTGAGTAAATTGTGTAAAACTATTCTATTTTATAGAGTAACACTAATGCTTAGACAAAAATTATTTTTTCATTTGTCCCCCCACCTTACTGTATTTTCACCCCAACATTACAGTGTTTAAAAGAATTCTCTGCACATACAACAGGATAAAACCGTGCAACTGCAGCCATAGGCCTAAGCCTGCATTTCTTGCACAAACAAAATTTACAAATGCTCATGGAGTGTTTCCCTCTGGAGTCTATAATTTGAGCTCTTAATCTTTAATGTGCAGAGCCCGTTATCACATACTCATTTTAATCACATTAACCTTAGCAACTCCTAATTCTGAATATTTATCTTACAACTGTGAGACTAAGAAAAAAATGCAACCAAAAAGATGAAATTATTTTCTCTTTTCTTGAAAAAAATCCTTTAATACTGTTTTTAAAAATTAAAGAATAGGGCATATTGTACATCTAAGTAAACCTCTCCAAGGTTTGCCTTCCTTTAAAGCGGGCTTTAAGTCTCTTTATCTTCTACATGGAAAACATACATCCCTAACTCTTTATTGATATACATCAAAACCACTATTGTTTGTAACAGCAGGACAGATTCCCTTTCTTAGCAAAATAAATTATATAAAAAAAAAAGAAACTGAAGTCTTAGACCAGAAGCAGTTAGTGCCTTAGAGGCTAACTAAGTGTAAATATCAGCCATGAAGAGAATGAGCTTATTGTGGGGAAAGGCCACTCCACAGCAAAAGGAAGCAGGAGGAGGCAGTGGGTGAGGAATTGCTAAAAACCAGAGTAGCTCCTAGAAATGAGTTGCAGTTCCCCACTTTTTCCCCGGATGAGATCTATAATGAAGCTATCCAATAGACAGCCTCAGGCTCCTCAGGCCTTTTAAATCTCCCCCCTGGCCCAGCACACTCACAGAGGGAAGCCCTGCTCCCCACGCTAAGCCACTGTGCGAGGGAGAAGCGCGGTGCGTATGGAACGTGTCGGCAGCTTCCCCCAGTGCCATTCCCCTGGGCCTGCTCCTCATTTCTTGTGACAAGCACCTAATTAGGTGGGTCAAGAATTGCAGAAGATAGAAGAGATTCATTCTTCCTCACATGCCAGTTCTCCTATTTGTAAAAATGGCTCTTCCACTCCATTGTAAGGCACTTAATAAACGTTAATAATAATTAAGTCAGCCACATCTCCCAGACAACACTGTCAGATCTTTTTCTGCAGTATTTCAGAACTATTTGGCTCAGAGGGAGCTCCCACAGGCTCCAGACAGAAAAGGACTCACAAATTTCATCCTTCAATGCAAGAGGTCACAGAGGGCTGTGCCATAGCAGACATTTCCACAAGCCCTGAGGAGCAAGAGCAGCACATGCTGCTGCACTACACATCTCACTGGGTCAGCATCATGAGTTCAATTTCCTGCTGGACAAAGCATTAAGATGGACTGCGAGGTCTTTCTGGTTAAGAAGTTAAACTAGGTTCAATTTCTTAAATTAAAAGATATTTTTCTTTATTCCATCTTTATCAAGAAACAAAAGAACTACTGGTTATGGAAAGAGCTGAATAAAGAAAGACACTGGCTTTAAAAAGGCTACAAGCATTTCCTCTAGTACCCACCTTCTCCATTTACTGCTCTCACTCATAATGCTCATTTAAGGCACTGGGATACATTCATCTATTTAATGCAGCTCCACATGATCACCAAACAATACAGCAATATTACATCATGCAACATTACTGATATGACACTATTAACAATACTCTACCTAATGAAGTTTATGAAGTCTTCATGTTTGGGCATTACAGAAAGATGAAGAATCCCGCTTTGTAAGAGCTCCTGCCTTCCAATTCTGTCCCTCCCTTCTTCAGCATTGCTGAGACCATCTCACTGAGATCATCTGGAGAGGACAAAAGTAGAAAGAAAAGAAGAACATACTTATTACAGTTCTTGTCACCTGCACTGCACGATTTTCTCAACAGAAATGGGAATAAAGTTGATGTATCTGGAAACATTAATTCTGCATTTTGTAAGTAACTGAACCCAGCACCACAGAGGAAAATGTTGTAATGCTTTGCTTAATGAATCATAGCATACTCAGAGCAGATTACTTACCATTAACTCTGAACAGGACTTAATATGGTTAAAAAGACTGCAAGCCCAGCTGTACTCTGGCTTTGTACTAGGTCTCTTCCCATATTCAGGCAGGTACACGATAGGATGGACTGCTGGGTTCATTTTCCCACCGTGGATCTCACTGCTTCTCTCTTGACTGCAATCTATAAAGATTAAAAAAAAAGGGGACACCCGTAGAATTGGGGATGGAACAAAAATATGGTATTTGTCCCTAATTCAGACAGCATGTTTCTCTGACAAACAAGGATTACAGACTGAGCAAGGCAAGGGTTTCTTCACTCATTGATCCAGTATGTTTGTTAAATCCCACAGACACTATGTTAGTGCCACATCCCATTGGATGGTGCTCAATCCCGCATGCTCTGAGAGGTGCACCACAAACTATGGGAATCAAAGATCTGAGGAACGGGAAAGTTTAATGGCATTTTGCTAATGAACCAGTAAACAGCATTAATCACTTGCCCTTGCTCAAAAGCACAACAGCCTAACATTTATATGAGCATGGACACTATTTACATCTGGACATTTCTGAGACAAGCAGAGTCCCTGTTAGGTAAACTGAGGCTGAGCTTACATGAACAAATCTAGATCATAGGATGTGCCAGAAATGCAAGGACAAAACAAGCCCAGGTCTAGCCCCTTACCTGCTACCAAGTTTTCCCATCCCTTCTCAGCCAGTCTAGAAGTCTCTCCACCCTTCTGCAGCCTCCTCTCAAAGAACTACCTGGATGACCTCAGCTTAAGTTTTACTTAGGCACACAGTAGCATAGTGTATACTACAGGGAATATCAGCTGAATTTTCACTGAAGCAATAAATTAAATACTGAAGTAAGCCTAAGAAAAAGCAAAAGAAAAAAAATACTTTTAAAATTACTTTTGAAACTTTGGCTCTACAGAGCTGTCCTCTTCCCAAGAGACATTCATGAAACCTAATGCCCACAGGAGCTGGGAGACAGCAAGGTCCTTCCTAGATAAAAGCCAGAAAGTCAGCACAAACAAAGTAATTCTCGCACTGCCAATACCATAAAGAAGTCGTAGGCACCTTTTTATAATGACAGAGTATTCTTAATAAAAGCTTCAAGCAGGTTTTACAGCTGCATATTATCCAATGAAACCAGTAATAAACAGCACTGTAGAATTATTTAGTGCAACTCCAATACGCCGAGAGTCTCAACCTGGGTTTTATTTATCACACAGGCTAAAATGTTTGTTCTTGGCTTTACAGTAGCAGCCAAGCCTGTAGCTATCTTTTATCCCAGCACACTGCCATCTGGATATTGATACTTTGCTATGGGATATGAAAGAAGAGCATAGTTACCTAATACAGCTTAATTGAAAACACAGGACCTACATATTATACCATGCATTATTCTACACAAAATTAAATCTGAAGGGCATGAAAATTTCTGTAGATGTCAGCAGAGAATATTTCAGAGGTAAATGCTGTGTTCTTGATCTGTGCTAGAAATGCTAAGAAATACTGTGAAAAATATGTGCTTACGATAAGAAAAAGCTCAGTTTTGCTCTGTTGGGAAAAAGAAGTAGCTCAGGAAGGTGCATCTCCTTCAAGAAGAGCAGGAAAGTCACCAGTCACACATTCATTAGTATAGTAAACTCTGTTAGGGTGACCCATATTCACCTTGAAAGGTCCAACTGTTTTTTTTTTTTTTTTCTTGCTCAAGAAATGATTTCTATAATAAAAAAAAAAAGAAAAAAATATGCTGGTTCCACAAATAGATTCACTTTAATCTGCAAAAAGCAGCTTCGAGAATCATCTACATCTGCTCTATCGCCGTTAAGGAAAAAAGACTAAAAAGCTCTAATGTTAATAAAATCCCAGAAATTATGAACTGTTAGAAAGAATTCCTTGGGTGTAAGGCCAGAAAGGCTACCTGGCTTTACATTTCTCCTCAGAGAGGTACTGCTGAGCGCTAGCAAACACCAGCCGTAAAGACTGCAAATATATGTAAGTAAAGTAGATAAAGCACAAAATCTTTGGAATACAACACTGCTACTAAGCCACTCACATCTAACACCCACACTGGAGGCCAGATTCCAGCTACAGGAGCTCCCACCACGCTGCAGCACCTGCAGGCTAAAGGGAATTTGTCACCTACATCCCATAAAACAGCACAGGGAGCCACAGCCACCCTTCCCACTGAGCTGCTCCTCATTCACTAGAGCCAACTAACAGTAGATGTGGCTTGCTTTAAGTGAAAAACTTGTTTTAGACATGAAAGAAAGCAGTTTTTCATTTTTCACTCAGAGTCTATTTTCTGCACATGTCCATGGAACTGTAAGTAAAATAAACCCTAAAGACATTCTTAACTCGGTCCATACTCTGCCAACAAATTCAAGCAAATAATGCCATTTAAGTTAATTACAGGAAACTTCAAGGAAACTGAAATACAGTTTCAGGTTCTCCCATGATACTGTCAAGATCTTTGGAGTTACATGCTCAGTACACTAACTGGGTGCTTGAAAGGCTTGTCAGCTGCACTTCTGTATTTTATTCCACACACTAAAAAGGCTGCTGAAGCAATTTAAAAAAAAAAAGACTGGAACTGATAATCAGATTTCTTTTAGCAGACAAGAAGTGATTTAAAATAGAAAGACTTGGAGAGAAAAACAAAACTCTAAGCTACCTAATACCCAAATGTGAGGCACAGAAGAGTTATTCTAGGTGTTCACGAGTTTACACCTCGCTCTCAGACCACAAACACACAGAGTGTGAACAGGGAGCATCTCGGGGCAGAGGAAGTGCAGGCAGAAGAAAAGAGCAGAGCAGCTGAGGGTCTCGCCCAGAGAGCTCCTCCCAGGACCCTTTACCCAGGCTGAGAGCCACAAAACACGGGCACTTCAGTGCACTCCAGCACGGCACCTGAGGGAAGTGGCAGCAGTGTCTGCGGGAAGGGGCCCCGAAGTTTTACAGCCAATATTTTACATGCAGTTTTTTAGCTCTTGCCCAGTTAATAATGAACTGATTTAACACAGAAAGATACAGGCTCCTCCCTCCTCTTTGCATGCTAATTAGTTTTACTTCTATGGTAGTGCAAAGATGAGAAAGAAATTTTTCTTTTCTCTTCATGCCTAATTTAAAACATGAATATTCATATGCATTTATTTTTTTTCTGTTATGAATTGTTAATACTTTTAAAGATATTGTATAAAACATCTCTTATCAGATGTTTCCAGTAGCAATTTCCACTACCATCTGAGCCTCACAGGTTTCTTTTCTTTTAATAGGACAGCTTTAAATGAAACAGGATGTGTTGTAGGGGAATTACTTTTAATTTTTTTTTTCTTTAAGAGGATTCCTTTTAGCACGACATACAGAACTCTTGGTAATATGGTCACAAATTGAACTGGAGAAACAAATTCAGTGTCTAAGGTCAGGAATTCTGATAAAGAAATATCAAAAAGGTTTTGAGAAAACAACCTCCTTCTCATCTACCCCTGTAAAAAGAAAAAAAAGTTGAAATGATCTCCTAATGCATCTCCCTTCATAATTCATGCCGAAAGATGACATTTTCTCAGGATCTTAATTAAGATAATGATGAACACCTGTGTCGGCATTCTTTGGCAAGACAGCATTATCCATCATAATCTTTTAAGTACTCTCAAAAAAACCCAACAAAATCGTATGACGGAACCAATCTGTTGTCTCTCCTTGCACTAAGTTTTACATCTCAGACACACAGAAGAACGATTAGATCTTTAAAGACTGCAATAAAAACAGGATCGTTAGATTTTAAAGTTTCAACAGAAAGTAGCTATTAAATTAATTAAATTAAGGTGTATCATATCCAAGATAGCCAAGTTTAACTCCATTCACTACAAGCAACCTGGAACTGAAGCACTTACAGTTAGAGCCTACCAATAGCTGTACTTTTAAAACATAGTTTGCTGTTACTTTCAGGATCATTCTGCCTCTTTTCACATTTGTTTCTCCCAGAAAGAAAATATTCTCAGCTGATCCCTACTGTACATTCATGCACTAATTTATTAAGCCATTTTATGCTGTACCAGGTTTGCACAATCTAAATGAAATTATGCAAAAGAAAACAGTGTAGAAAAAACAAATATGCAAATTCAAATGTTGCTATATTTTGGGTCACGTTTTGTGCAGTCATCTCGAATACAAGTTCCTCTTATACCAAAAACCTTGCTGGAGTCCAACTACTAAACTAACCAAAGACCCTTTTAACAGCTTTGCAGGACCAGCCCATCAGACTGAAGGCTATAAAAATAGGGATTTTAATTATTTACTTATAGAAGCTGAATCTAAATTCATATGCCTAAATTTAAATAAAGTCAAGGGTGTAGAGCCAACCTGTAAATCCAAGCCATTGTTAAATAAGATTTTTAGGCAAGTTTTTTTTTCTATTGCATTAACAATTTATCTTCCAAAAAAATATGAGAAAAATATACAAAGTCCAGTATTTTAATATCAGCTTGCACTGCTACAGTTTCACTGACAGATGCAAAATACACAAACTCCTGATACCAAGAACTCATCCATACCTTCAAATGCACGTACCTTCAGCAAAAATGCAAAGAAGCAGCAAATGCATCCTCAAGCCCCACGTTTGTTAACAGAACTGATGAACAACATAAGAGTCTTGAAACAAATCTCTTATTTCCCTTCGATCAAGTGGCTGAAAAGTCCTGCAAAGCAGATTAGTCTTAGGCTTTCACATTTTAATATGCTGCTATCAGAGGAAAAAGTTGCTGTGACTAGTCATTCAGTAGAGCTATCAATGTGCAAATAAAGCAGAAAATAGAGACATCCTTAAGAAATGAGTCTCAAATTTGATATAAAGTGAAGGTGACAACCACAGCAATAGAACTATAAACTAAATGTTTCAATATCTTGAATAATTATCTACAGTTCTTTTAAAACTGCAAAGAATATAATAGTGGCATAATGTAGTGAGAATGTCAGTTTGATAGGCACTTACAATCCTGACGGCGTAAGAGTTCTATCACTACCGTTTATTAATCAGCTCTGGTATTATGTTTGCAAGGCATGAAAGTATGCATGAACTCACCAGTTTCCAAAATGTATGCCTACAGAAGAAAGATTAGTGGAACATCAGAAATAAAGAGGGTAATTTTACATGACGTTAACCTTACCTCCTCTTCAAAAAAGTCAGATGCCATGGGAAGATGGTTAAAACTTCTGCTTCTTCCTACAAAGAAAGGAGCACGGAAAAGCAGTTAGTTATTCTACTCACATATAAAATGAATGTTAAATGTATAAAACTTGACCAGATGATATCTCACTCCCCGAACAAGGGGGATTGTCAAAGGATTATGACAGAAGAGCTTTCGAGTGGAGAAAGAAATGCAGTGCTCCAGAGCGATCGTTATAATGAAGCCGGGGACAAATACCGGTGACACCGTGCAGTCGAAAACTGATGAAAGTGCACACCTGTGTGGATTGAGCATGTAAGGGAGCGTGCGAGCCGGGGATGGACCCGTCCCGTTTACCGAGGCAGAACCACACGGAGTTTAAAGAGACGAAATTCCGCACACCCCGCACTAAAAAATTAAATTGAAAAAAAAACAAAAACAAAAACAAAACGGGGGGCGAGGAAGTGCAAAAGAGGATAGAAAGGGAAGGGCCAGACCGAGCGCGGCTCGGCAGCAGCGCCGCGGAGGAGCCGAGCCCGGTGCGGCCCCGCCGGTCCCGCCCGGCGCTGCCGGGACCGGAGCGGGGCCGGGGCCGACCCGCGCCGCCCGTCAGGGGGCGCCCCGCGCCGGGGCAGCGCCGCCCCGCTCCCTCACCTCGGGCCGGGCCGGGCTCAGCAAAGCCGGGCTCAGCACGGCCGAGCTCCTCCGGGCCGGGGGCGGCCACCGCGGCCCGCAGCGCCTCCGCGCGCCGTCCTGTCAGCACCGCCTCCGGACCCCGCCGCAACCGCGGCCGTCCTGCCACCGCCCCGCCACACCCCGCGCTGAGGGACAGCTCCGCGGGCCCGTGCAAGGAGCGGAGCGCCCGCCGCCGGCGGGGGAACAGCCAGTCATGCGCCGGGACGGCCGGGGGCGGGACTGGCGGGGCCGCGGCCTGATGGGTACTGTAGTGCAGGGCAGGGTGCGGGGGTTCCTCTGCAGCGCCCGCCCCGCTCCTGCCGCGTCCCCCCCGAAGGCAGAGGGGACAGCGCGCCCTTCCCGCCCAGCCCCGGCCCTGCAGCGCGGCCGCTCGGCCAGTGCCGGCCTGCGCCCAGCTGGGGGGCTGTGGGTGCTGCCGCCGGGACGGAGCCCCGCACAGGGAGGGAGGGAGGGACGGACGGAGGCAGCGGGGCGGCGTCGGCACAGGGAGGGAGGGAGGGACGGACGGAGGCAGCGGGGCGGCGTCGGTGTCGCCTCCACGGCGACACGGGGAGCTCCTGCCCCGGCCTGCCCGTTTTAAAACACACCCCTGCTCCTCGCGTCTCCGCGTACGTCCCGCGGGGGAGCGCGGCGAGGGCATTACGGTCAGGAAATGCAAGACTTACAAAATAAAATAAATTCTAAAAATATGAATTTTATGTTGTCGCCTCCCTCCCTCGATCGAGAAAGGCACGGCGGATCCCGATAGCCGGGGGTCCGCGGCCGCTGGAACAGCTCCTTTCCTCAACTGCAAGGGAAAACAAAATGCAAGAAGGGAATAAATCGGGATATGTTTCTATTGGGAAATATATCTGGTGGAATCACAGGAGATTACATCTTCTGATCGGCAGGGATTTATCCCGGTTCATATGGTTTTAATCTGCTTTCGCCTCGACCCTTCAATGAGCCGAGGGCGGGGGGAGGATACCCGGTGTGTTCCTTAGATCCGCGGGCAAACCCTCGCTCTGAGCGGTGTCTGCGAACCCATCTCAGCCCCCTCCGCTCCCATCCGGATCGCCCTTCTCCCGCGACCGGCGCTGGGAAAGACTAAATTCGAGCCCTCCGCGAAGCTGATCCCCGCTCTTGGCCGGACCCCCGCCACTCCGTCCGCACAGCCGCCGCAACAGGTCCGGTGGCGGGGTGGCCCCTGCCCGCGGGAGCCACCGGCCGACCAGCCCAGGGACAGGGCTGCGGCTCTTCCCCGACGAAAACCTCCTTTTTTGTTAAGAAAATCAAAACTAACAGCACCACCAGTCCGCCGTATATCCCACCTCCAATGATTTAGCGGAGGGAGGGGCAGGGGCAGAGAGCAAGAGGAGGGGTGGCTGTGCAGAGGGGGAGCCGGGCGGCTAATAAATCTTATTAAAGATCTATTTTTTTTTCATATACTGATTGGCTTGCATTCCGGCGCAACGCGGCTCCGCACGGTATTTAGCACATGCAGAAAGTTGGAGCTGATCTTAAATGGCTCGGAGGTGACTGCAATCCAGGAGCCGGCGCACTTGAGCCTCTGAGCGCTGGGGAGGGCCAGGGAAGCGCGGAGCCCTCCCGCTGGTTGGGCCCGGCCGCGGCAGCCCAGCGGGGTCCTGCCAGTCCTTCCACTGACAACACCCCGCGAAGGAGGAGCCTCGCCGGGCCGTGCTGAAGGCGTCAGGAGCTGCAATTTCCAACTTAGCATCTTGGCAGGACCCTTCGGAAAGCGAGAGCGAGGAGGAAGGAGAAAAAAAAAAGCCCCCCAGTGCAAGGGGGAGAGAGAGAGAAAGAGAGGAGGGGGGGAGCGAAAGAGGGAAAAGCAAAAGGGGGAGAAAAAGGAGGAAGCGGTGCCCGGCTGCAGGCGAAAGCGGAGCAGCAGCCCCGGCGCAGAGCAAGGTGCCGCCGCTGCCCAGCTGGCGAGGGCGGAGAGGCGCCCGCGAAGCCCCGGCCGCAGCCGCCCCAGCCCGGCAGCGCGGCGGCTCCCTCCCGGCGCCTTGGGCTCCCGGGTATATGTGTGCGCCTGGCCATGTCGTATCCTCAGGGTTACTTGTACCAGCCGTCAGCGTCCTTGGCTCTCTATTCCTGCCCGGCGTACAGCACCAGCGTGATCTCCGGACCCAGGACCGATGAACTTGGGAGATCTTCTTCGGGCTCCGCTTTTTCCCCTTATGCCGGATCTACCGCCTTTACCGCCCCTTCCCCGGGTTACAACTCCCACCTCCAGTACGGCACCGACCCGGCCGCCGCCGCCGCCGCCGCCTTCACTTCCTACGTGGTAAGAGCAGCCGCGGGCAGCCGGCACCGCGCCGGGCACGACGGCATCCCCCGGGCGCTGCCCGCCCCCCCCCCCCTCCCGGGCCTGCTTTTTGTTCCCATTTTATTTTTGAGATCTCGGGGACAAAAGGGAGCGCGGCTCCCCGCCACGCCGCCCAACTTTCCCGCATCGCCGCCGTGCCCTGCCTCACACTGTTGCTGGCGGCAGCGGCGGGCAGGGCCGGGCACGGGGGGAGTCGCCGGCACGGCCCGGGCGAACAGGACCAGGGCAGGCAGGGACCGGTTTCATTCCCTTTTTAAAAAAATTAAAATTAAATGTATAAAAAACAATCATAGTTCTGCAACAATTAGCTTGTTATGATTGAAAAGGGAATGAATTCAGGACCGGTCGGCGATGGGAGAAATCCGGGCGATAAATCCAGGCAACTTTCCCCTGCACGGCGATAATTAGGCTTAAATATTGCAGAGCTCTAATCCCATGGCCGCGAGCTGCTCCGCGGGGCTGCGCGGGGAAGGGAAGGGGAAGGGGAAGGAATGGCACTGCGCCGCCGTGCGCGCCCGCGGGGCACCGCGGGGCCGGTCCGAGTGCCGGACATCTACACCGCAGAGCTGCGGCCACAGCCAACGCCCCGCAGCTCCCCCCAAAAACCGGTGACTTTGGCTCAGTTTCTCTATGTTTAGGGCAGAGTTACACAGTTCCTTCTTTCCTTTTTCTGAATCCTTTTCTGTTATTTTGCCTTTTTATTTTCGCCCCTCTTCTCTCTTCTTTTATTTTGTTTTGGGTTGGTTTTTTTTTTTGTTTCTCTTTTATCTTCTTTTCTTCTCTCTTTTTTTCTTCCCTTTATTTTTCCCTCCTCCCGTCCCTGGGCAGGGAGGAGCGGCCCAGCCCGCCCTGCCGCCTGGGCCCGGCAGGTTGTCTGCCGCGATCGCAGCGCGGGGGGTAAGGCTCCGGTCCCCTGCCGCTGTCCGCCCCCACGCCGCGCTGTCCACTTGCTTTTCCGCTTCTTCATTTAGGGTAGAACCGCTGGTTTGCTGCAGGCAGCCGGTGGTGTCCTGGGGTTGGAGACTACGGGCCCCGGAGAGCCCCCAGGCCCTTCTTCCTAGGAAAGAACCGGGGGAGAAGCCGGGCAGGGCCCGGCGCCGGGGGAGAGGCGGCGGGGCGCGGGCAGGGGCTGCGGGCAGGCCCTGGCGTTGCCTTTGCCCTGTCATTGCCGCCCCGCGGCCGCTGACCTCGCCCCGCCGGGCCGCTCTCCCCTCTCTCCCCAGGGCTCGCCCTACGACCACACGCCGGGCATGGCCGGTTCCCTGGGGTACCACCCGTACGCTGCGCCGCTTGGCTCCTACCCCTACGGGGACCCCGCGTACCGCAAGAACGCGACACGGGACGCCACGGCCACCCTCAAGGCCTGGCTCAACGAGCACCGGAAAAATCCCTACCCCACCAAGGGCGAGAAGATCATGCTGGCCATCATCACCAAAATGACCCTCACCCAGGTCTCCACCTGGTTCGCCAACGCGCGGCGGCGGCTCAAGAAGGAGAACAAAATGACCTGGACCCCACGAAACCGCAGCGAGGACGAGGAGGAAGAGGAGAACATCGACCTGGAGAAAAACGACGAGGATGAGCCCCAGAAACTAGAGGAGAAGGGGGACCCTGGGACGCCGGACACAGGTAGGACAGCGGGCTCGGCCGGGTCACCGCGGCCGCGCCCTCGGGGCTGCCCCCGGCCCGGTGCATGGCGGCCTGTTCCCCGGGGCGGGGGGAGCCGGCGGGCAGCGGTGCGGGCCTGACCATGGCGGGGACCGAGAGGTGGGCGGCGAAGTGGGTGGGCGGGTTTGGGGGCGCAGAGCGAGTCCGAGAGCTGCCCCCCCACCTCTGTCCTTTCTCCCCCCTACCAGGAGCGGCGGATCCCAAGGCAGCGCCGGGCTGCGAGCGCCTCCAGGAGTCCCCCGGCCCCCGGGAGGCCGAGAGCGGCCTCAGCGACTCGGATTGCAAAGAGCTAGCGGAGGAGCGGCTCGACGGGCCGCCCGTCCCCCACAAGGCGCCCGGCGCTTCCCCGCTGGGACCGTGCCCGGCGGGCCGCGGGCCGCAGCCGGCGGGCGGCGAGGAGCCCCCGCCGTACCGCCCGCCCTCCGCCGCCGCCGGGCCACCGCACGCCGCCGACCTGCACCCGCTGCTGCCCGCCGCCACCGGCGCCTCCGTCATCCACTCGCCGCAGCAGGCGGCCCTCGCCAAGCCCAAGCTCTGGTCGCTGGCCGAGATCGCCACCTCGGCGGACAAGGCTAAGGAGGCCGGCGGCGAGGCGGCAGCCCCCGGCCCCGCCGTGCTGGGCGGTAGTGGCCCGTCCCGCTCGCCGCCGCGGCCGCGCTCGCCGGGCGCGCAGTGCCCCTTCCCCAACGGGGCGGTCCTGCCCCGGCCGCTCTACTACACGGCTCCTTTCTACCCCGGCTACACGAACTACGGCTCCTTCGGGGCCCTGCACGGGCACCCCGCCGGCGGCCCCGCCGCTGCCGCCCCCGGCGCCCACTTCAATGGATTAAATCAGACTGTCCTCAGCAGAGCCGAGAGCTTGGCTAAAGACACTAAAATGATCAGGAGCCAGTCCCAAGTAGACCTTTGCAAAGACTCACCTTACGAACTGAAGAAAGGTATGTCCAACATTTAATATCGGCTTCTCCTCCCTAACCCCCCTGGGACTGTGGTTTTGTTCCTTTTTTTTCCTTCTTTTTTTTTTTTAATTTATTTGAGAGAATAATAAATTGCTTTGGCAGTTATTTTTCCAGTACCAAAAGAAAAACAAAACAAACAGAAAAAGACCAGCTCCCCCCTCCCTCCCAGCACCCTCTCCAAAAGTTTATAGAGTCTATTTGAAATGGCTGGGTGGAAACCGCCCAGAAATGTCTTAAGCAAGTGAAAAGCAAACGAGTGACACGCTCTCTCACACACACACAAAGAAGAAAGATTTGTATTAAATCTTATTCTGTATATTTAATGTAGCTTTTTTGTATTTAAATTGATAATACAGTATCTTTGAAGTAAATTATGAAATTAAGACAACTGTACAGGCATTAATGTTGTTTTCGTAATATAAATATATACATTTCTGTGTCTTTTTCCGAATTGTTTCATAGTTTTAAAATATATATATACAAGTTTAATTTAATTTTTTATGCCTATTGTTTTTTTTCCTTGGGTGTGAGTTAAACTATAATGCAAAAACAAGAGAAAAAAAGGAAATAGATTATACGTATTAAATTTAAAAAAGCAAAACAACCAAACAAACCTGCAGCCGCCTTTGTAAAATACAAATATTTAATTAAAAGAGATTTTTAACAGAATCAAAATTACTCTCTTTTTGCAACGGGCAGATATGTGCAGTGCTGAGGAAAAATAAAAGCACGTCTTAAATGAGATGCGGAACGCCGTTTAGCACCTCACAGTAATACCTGAAGCCTTTTTGGAAGTGGCAGGAAATTTTTAAAAGGTCGGGGGGCTCCGGAGGCGAGAGGCGCCCGCGGGGCCAGGAGAGGCGAGCGGCGGCGGCAGCGGGACGGGGCCGGGTGCGGGAGGGACGCTGTTCCCAGAGGTGAAGGCTTAAATCAGGCCACGCACAAAAGCACTTGTTAGAAACACCAAATCGAAGCACAGTCCCATCTTTTAACCTAATTACTTCCAATCAGTGTCGTGTTTTATGCAAAGCAATCAGCTGGTGAACTTTGCTAATGAGTTCGATTTTCTGCCAGATTTAGCCCGCGTCGCTGCAGCAG
>NW_028276275.1:0-28395 GCF_052056855.1 Sturnus vulgaris
GAAGGACGCTCTCGCTCGCCTTTCAAGGAGCGATTCCTAACAGCAGAAGCAGCAGAGGCACAAACTGCACGACGAGAAGGGACAACGTAGAACACGTCTCTGTCCTGGCACATTTGCGTGTGCGATACTTCCCTCCGGCTCTTCGGGCCTTGCGAAGCTCTGTGTACTGCGAGCGCTGCTACTCGCAGCTGAGAAGGGCCGTGGAGCTAGCGGCGAATTCGGAGAGCTCTTCGCTGCACTGCGCCGCTCGCAAGCGGCTTCGTTCTTCGCCTTCTGCCGTCCGGCGAGAGCTGAACTCCAGCGGTCAGTTGCAGCTCTGCCCAACAGCGTGTTCTCGGTTCTGCGGGCAAGCACGCCCTCTTGCCTTGGCCGCGAGAGCAAAGTCCCGAGCGAGCACTCGACTCAGTGCAATGCACCCGGAAGGACGCTCTCGCTCGCCTTTCAAGGAGCGATTCCTAACAGCAGAAGCAGCAGAGGCACAAACTGCACGACGAGAGGGGACAACGTAGAACACGTCTCTGTCCTGGCACATTTTCGTGAGCGATACTTCCCTCCGGGTCTTCGGGCCTTGCGAAGCTCTGTGTACTGCGAGCGCTGCTACTCGCAGCTGAGAAGGACCGTGGAGCTAGCGGCGAATTCGTAGAGCTCTTCGTTGCACTGCGCCGCTCGCAAGCGGCTTCGTTCTTCGCCTTCTGCCGTCCGGCGAGAGCTGAACTCCAGCGGTCAGTTGCAGCTCTGCCCAACAGCGTGTTCTCGGTTCTGCGGGCAAGCACGCCCTCTTGCCTTGGCCGCGAGAGCAAAGTCCCGAGCGAGCACTCGACTCAGTGCAATGCACCCGGAAGGACGCTCTCGCTCGCCTTTCAAGGAGCGATTCCTAACAGCAGAAGCAGCAGAGGCACAAACTGCACGACGAGAGGGGACAACGTAGAACACGTCTCTGTCCTGGCACATTTGCGTGTGCGATACTTCCCTCCGGCTCTTCGGGCCTTGCGAAGCTCTGTGTACTGCGAGCGCTGCTACTCGCAGCTGAGAAGGACCGTGGAGCTAGCGGCGAATTCGGAGAGCTCTTCGCTGCACTGCGCCGCTCGCAAGCGGCTTCGTTCTTCGCCTTCTGCCGTCCGGCGAGAGCTGAACTCCAGCGGTCAGTTGCAGCTCTGCCCAACAGCGTGTTCTCGGTTCTGCGGGCAAGCACGCCCTCTTGCCTTGGCCGCGAGAGCAAAGTCCCGAGCGAGCACTCGACTCAGTGCAATGCACCCGGAAGGACGCTCTCGCTCGCCTTTCAAAGAGCGATTCCTAACAGCAGAAGCAGCAGAGGCACAAACTGCACGACGAGAGGGGACAACGTAGAACACGTCTCTGTCCTGGCACATTTGCGTGTGCGATACTTCCCTCCGGCTCTTCGGGCCTTGCGAAGCTCTGTGTACTGCGAGCGCTGCTACTCGCAGCTGAGAAGGACCGTGGAGCTAGCGGCGAATTCGGAGAGCTCTTCGCTGCACTGCGCCGCTCGCAAGCGGCTTCGTTCTTCGCCTTCTGCCGTCCGGCGAGAGCTGAACTCCAGCGGTCAGTTGCAGCTCTGCCCAACAGCGTGTTCTCGGTTCTGCGGGCAAGCACGCCCTCTTGCCTTGGCCGCGAGAGCAAAGTCCCGAGCGAGCACTCGACTCAGTGCAATGCACCCGGAAGGACGCTCTCGCTCGCCTTTCAAGGAGCGATTCCTAACAGCAGAAGCAGCAGAGGCACAAACTGCACGACGAGAGGGGACAACGTAGAACACGTCTCTGTCCTGGCACATTTTCGTGAGCGATACTTCCCTCCGGGTCTTCGGGCCTTGCGAAGCTCTGTGTACTGCGAGCGCTGCTACTCGCAGCTGAGAAGGACCGTGGAGCTAGCGGCGAATTCGTAGAGCTCTTCGTTGCACTGCGCCGCTCGCAAGCGGCTTCGTTCTTCGCCTTCTGCCGTCCGGCGAGAGCTGAACTCCAGCGGTCAGTTGCAGCTCTGCCCAACAGCGTGTTCTCGGTTCTGCGGGCAAGCACGCCCTCTTGCCTTGGCCGCGAGAGCAAAGTCCCGAGCGAGCACTCGACTCAGTGCAATGCACCCGGAAGGACGCTCTCGCTCGCCTTTCAAAGAGCGATTCCTAACAGCAGAAGCAGCAGAGGCACAAACTGCACGACGAGAGGGGACAACGTAGAACACGTCTCTGTCCTGGCACATTTGCGTGTGCGATACTTCCCTCCGGCTCTTCGGGCCTTGCGAAGCTCTGTGTACTGCGAGCGCTGCTACTCGCAGCTGAGAAGGACCGTGGAGCTAGCGGCGAATTCGGAGAGCTCTTCGCTGCACTGCGCCGCTCGCAAGCGCCTTCGTTCTTCGCCTTCTGCCGTCCGGCGAGAGCTGAACTCCAGCGGTCAGTTGCAGCTCTGCCCAACAGCGTGTTCTCGGTTCTGCGGGCAAGCACGCCCTCTTGCCTTGGCCCCGAGAGCAAAGTCCCGAGCGAGCACTCGACTCAGTGCAATGCACCCGGAAGGACGCTCTCGCTCGCCTTTCAAGGAGCGATTCCTAACAGCAGAAGCAGCAGAGGCACAAACTGCACGACGAGAAGGGACAACGTAGAACACGTCTCTGTCCTGGCACATTTGCGTGTGCGATACTTCCCTCCGGCTCTTCGGGCCTTGCGAAGCTCTGTGTACTGCGAGCGCTGCTACTCGCAGCTGAGAAGGGCCGTGGAGCTAGCGGCGAATTCGGAGAGCTCTTCGCTGCACTGCGCCGCTCGCAAGCGGCTTCGTTCTTCGCCTTCTGCCGTCCGGCGAAGGCTGAACTCCAGCGGTCCGTTGCAGCTCTGCCCAACAGCGTGTTCTCGGTTCTGCGGGCAAGCACGCCCTCTTGCCTTGGCCCCGAGAGCAAAGTCCCGAGCGAGCACTCGACTCAGTGCAATGCACCCGGAAGGACGCTCTCGCTCGCCTTTCAAGGAGCGATTCCTAACAGCAGAAGCAGCAGAGGCACAAACTGCACGACGAGAAGGGACACCGTAGAACACGTCTCTGTCCTGGCACATTTGCGTGTGCGATACTTCCCTCCGGCTCTTCGGGCCTTGCGAAGCTCTGTGTACTGCGAGCGCTGCTACTCGCAGCTGAGAAGGACCGTGGAGCTAGCGGCGAATTCGGAGAGCTCTTCGCTGCACTGCGCCGCTCGCAAGCGGCTTCGTTCTTCGCCTTCTGCCGTCCGGCGAGAGCTGAACTCCAGCGGTCCGTTGCAGCTCTGCCCAACAGCGTGTTCTCGGTTCTGCGGGCAAGCACGCCCTCTTGCCTTGGCCCCGAGAGCAAAGTCCCGAGCGAGCACTCGACTCAGTGCAATGCACCCGGAAGGACGCTCTCGCTCGCCTTTCAAGGAGCGATTCCTAACAGCAGAAGCAGCAGAGGCACAAACTGCACGACGAGAGGGGACAACGTAGAACACGTCTCTGTCCTGGCACATTTGCGTGTGCGATACTTCCCTCCGGCTCTTCGGGCCTTGCGAAGCTCTGTGTACTGCGAGCGCTGCTACTCGCAGCTGAGAAGGGCCGTGGAGCTAGCGGCGAATTCGGAGAGCTCTTCGCTGCACTGCGCCGCTCGCAAGCGCCTTCGTTCTTCGCCTTCTGCCGTCCGGCGAGAGCTGAACTCCAGCGGTCAGTTGCAGCTCTGCCCAACAGCGTGTTCTCGGTTCTGCGGGCAAGCACGCCCTCTTGCCTTGGCCGCGAGAGCAAAGTCCCGAGCGAGCACTCGACTCAGTGCAATGCACCCGGAAGGACGCTCTCGCTCGCCTTTCAAGGAGCGATTCCTAACAGCAGAAGCAGCAGAGGCACAAACTGCACGACGAGAGGGGACAACGTAGAACACGTCTCTGTCCTGGCACATTTGCGTGTGCGATACTTCCCTCCGGCTCTTCGGGCCTTGCGAAGCTCTGTGTACTGCGAGCGCTGCTACTCGCAGCTGAGAAGGACCGTGGAGCTAGCGGCGAATTCGGAGAGCTCTTCGCTGCACTGCGCCGCTCGCAAGCGGCTTCGTTCTTCGCCTTCTGCCGTCCGGCGAGAGCTGAACTCCAGCGGTCAGTTGCAGCTCTGCCCAACAGCGTGTTCTCGGTTCTGCGGGCAAGCACGCCCTCTTGCCTTGGCCGCGAGAGCAAAGTCCCATGCGAGCACTCGACTCAGTGCAATGCACCCGGAAGGACGCTCTCGCTCGCCTTTCAAGGAGCGATTCCTAACAGCAGAAGCAGCAGAGGCACAAACTGCACGACGAGAGGGGACAACGTAGAACACGTCTCTGTCCTGGCACATTTGCGTGTGCGATACTTCCCTCCGGCTCTTCGGGCCTTGCGAAGCTCTGTGTACTGCGAGCGCTGCTACTCGCAGCTGAGAAGGACCGTGGAGCTAGCGGCGAATTCGGAGAGCTCTTCGCTGCACTGCGCCGCTCGCAAGCGCCTTCGTTCTTCGCCTTCTGCCGTCCGGCGAAGGCTGAACTCCAGCGGTCAGTTGCAGCTCTGCCCAACAGCGTGTTCTCGGTTCTGCGGGCAAGCACGCCCTCTTGCCTTGGCCGCGAGAGCAAAGTCCCGAGCGAGCACTCGACTCAGTGCAATGCACCCGGAAGGACGCTCTCGCTCGCCTTTCAAGGAGCGATTCCTAACAGCAGAAGCAGCAGAGGCACAAACTGCACGACGAGAGGGGACAACGTAGAACACGTCTCTGTCCTGGCACATTTGCGTGTGCGATACTTCCCTCCGGGTCTTCGGGCCTTGCGAAGCTCTGTGTACTGCGAGCGCTGCTACTCGCAGCTGAGAAGGACCGTGGAGCTAGCGGCGAATTCGGAGAGCTCTTCGCTGCACTGCGCCGCTCGCAAGCGGCTTCGTTCTTCGCCTTCTGCCGTCCGGCGAGAGCTGAACTCCAGCGGTCCGTTGCAGCTCTGCCCAACAGCGTGTTCTCGGTTCTGCGGGCAAGCACGCCCTCTTGCCTTGGCCCCGAGAGCAAAGTCCCGAGCGAGCACTCGACTCAGTGCAATGCACCCGGAAGGACGCTCTCGCTCGCCTTTCAAGGAGCGATTCCTAACAGCAGAAGCAGCAGAGGCACAAACTGCACGACGAGAGGGGACAACGTAGAACACGTCTCTGTCCTGGCACATTTGCGTGTGCGATACTTCCCTCCGGCTCTTCGGGCCTTGCGAAGCTCTGTGTACTGCGAGCGCTGCTACTCGCAGCTGAGAAGGACCGTGGAGCTAGCGGCGAATTCGGAGAGCTCTTCGCTGCACTGCGCCGCTCGCAAGCGGCTTCGTTCTTCGCCTTCTGCCGTCCGGCGAGAGCTGAACTCCAGCGGTCAGTTGCAGCTCTGCCCAACAGCGTGTTCTCGGTTCTGCGGGCAAGCACGCCCTCTTGCCTTGGCCGCGAGAGCAAAGTCCCGAGCGAGCACTCGACTCAGTGCAATGCACCCGGAAGGACGCTCTCGCTCGCCTTTCAAGGAGCGATTCCTAACAGCAGAAGCAGCAGAGGCACAAACTGCACGACGAGAAGGGACAACGTAGAACACGTCTCTGTCCTGGCACATTTTCGTGTGCGATACTTCCCTCCGCGTCTTCGGGCCTTGCGAAGCTCTGTGTACTGCGAGCGCTGCTACTCGCAGCTGAGAAGGGCCGTGGAGCTAGCGGCGAATTCGGAGAGCTCTTCGCTGCACTGCGCCGCTCGCAAGCGGCTTCGTTCTTCGCCTTCTGCCGTCCGGCGAGAGCTGAACTCCAGCGGTCAGTTGCAGCTCTGCCCAACAGCGTGTTCTCGGTTCTGCGGGCAAGCACGCCCTCTTGCCTTGGCCGCGAGAGCAAAGTCCCGAGCGAGCACTCGACTCAGTGCAATGCACCCGGAAGGACGCTCTCGCTCGCCTTTCAAGGAGCGATTCCTAACAGCAGAAGCAGCAGAGGCACAAACTGCACGACGAGAGGGGACAACGTAGAACACGTCTCTGTCCTGGCACATTTTCGTGAGCGATACTTCCCTCCGGGTCTTCGGGCCTTGCGAAGCTCTGTGTACTGCGAGCGCTGCTACTCGCAGCTGAGAAGGACCGTGGAGCTAGCGGCGAATTCGTAGAGCTCTTCGTTGCACTGCGCCGCTCGCAAGCGGCTTCGTTCTTCGCCTTCTGCCGTCCGGCGAGAGCTGAACTCCAGCGGTCAGTTGCAGCTCTGCCCAACAGCGTGTTCTCGGTTCTGCGGGCAAGCACGCCCTCTTGCCTTGGCCGCGAGAGCAAAGTCCCGAGCGAGCACTCGACTCAGTGCAATGCACCCGGAAGGACGCTCTCGCTCGCCTTTCAAGGAGCGATTCCTAACAGCAGAAGCAGCAGAGGCACAAACTGCACGACGAGAGGGGACAACGTAGAACACGTCTCTGTCCTGGCACATTTGCGTGTGCGATACTTCCCTCCGGCTCTTCGGGCCTTGCGAAGCTCTGTGTACTGCGAGCGCTGCTACTCGCAGCTGAGAAGGACCGTGGAGCTAGCGGCGAATTCGGAGAGCTCTTCGCTGCACTGCGCCGCTCGCAAGCGGCTTCGTTCTTCGCCTTCTGCCGTCCGGCGAGAGCTGAACTCCAGCGGTCAGTTGCAGCTCTGCCCAACAGCGTGTTCTCGGTTCTGCGGGCAAGCACGCCCTCTTGCCTTGGCCGCGAGAGCAAAGTCCCGAGCGAGCACTCGACTCAGTGCAATGCACCCGGAAGGACGCTCTCGCTCGCCTTTCAAAGAGCGATTCCTAACAGCAGAAGCAGCAGAGGCACAAACTGCACGACGAGAGGGGACAACGTAGAACACGTCTCTGTCCTGGCACATTTGCGTGTGCGATACTTCCCTCCGGCTCTTCGGGCCTTGCGAAGCTCTGTGTACTGCGAGCGCTGCTACTCGCAGCTGAGAAGGACCGTGGAGCTAGCGGCGAATTCGGAGAGCTCTTCGCTGCACTGCGCCGCTCGCAAGCGGCTTCGTTCTTCGCCTTCTGCCGTCCGGCGAGAGCTGAACTCCAGCGGTCAGTTGCAGCTCTGCCCAACAGCGTGTTCTCGGTTCTGCGGGCAAGCACGCCCTCTTGCCTTGGCCGCGAGAGCAAAGTCCCGAGCGAGCACTCGACTCAGTGCAATGCACCCGGAAGGACGCTCTCGCTCGCCTTTCAAGGAGCGATTCCTAACAGCAGAAGCAGCAGAGGCACAAACTGCACGACGAGAGGGGACAACGTAGAACACGTCTCTGTCCTGGCACATTTTCGTGAGCGATACTTCCCTCCGGGTCTTCGGGCCTTGCGAAGCTCTGTGTACTGCGAGCGCTGCTACTCGCAGCTGAGAAGGACCGTGGAGCTAGCGGCGAATTCGTAGAGCTCTTCGTTGCACTGCGCCGCTCGCAAGCGGCTTCGTTCTTCGCCTTCTGCCGTCCGGCGAGAGCTGAACTCCAGCGGTCAGTTGCAGCTCTGCCCAACAGCGTGTTCTCGGTTCTGCGGGCAAGCACGCCCTCTTGCCTTGGCCGCGAGAGCAAAGTCCCGAGCGAGCACTCGACTCAGTGCAATGCACCCGGAAGGACGCTCTCGCTCGCCTTTCAAAGAGCGATTCCTAACAGCAGAAGCAGCAGAGGCACAAACTGCACGACGAGAGGGGACAACGTAGAACACGTCTCTGTCCTGGCACATTTGCGTGTGCGATACTTCCCTCCGGCTCTTCGGGCCTTGCGAAGCTCTGTGTACTGCGAGCGCTGCTACTCGCAGCTGAGAAGGACCGTGGAGCTAGCGGCGAATTCGGAGAGCTCTTCGCTGCACTGCGCCGCTCGCAAGCGCCTTCGTTCTTCGCCTTCTGCCGTCCGGCGAGAGCTGAACTCCAGCGGTCAGTTGCAGCTCTGCCCAACAGCGTGTTCTCGGTTCTGCGGGCAAGCACGCCCTCTTGCCTTGGCCCCGAGAGCAAAGTCCCGAGCGAGCACTCGACTCAGTGCAATGCACCCGGAAGGACGCTCTCGCTCGCCTTTCAAGGAGCGATTCCTAACAGCAGAAGCAGCAGAGGCACAAACTGCACGACGAGAAGGGACAACGTAGAACACGTCTCTGTCCTGGCACATTTGCGTGTGCGATACTTCCCTCCGGCTCTTCGGGCCTTGCGAAGCTCTGTGTACTGCGAGCGCTGCTACTCGCAGCTGAGAAGGGCCGTGGAGCTAGCGGCGAATTCGGAGAGCTCTTCGCTGCACTGCGCCGCTCGCAAGCGGCTTCGTTCTTCGCCTTCTGCCGTCCGGCGAAGGCTGAACTCCAGCGGTCAGTTGCAGCTCTGCCCAACAGCGTGTTCTCGGTTCTGCGGGCAAGCACGCCCTCTTGCCTTGGCCCCGAGAGCAAAGTCCCGAGCGAGCACTCGACTCAGTGCAATGCACCCGGAAGGACGCTCTCGCTCGCCTTTCAAGGAGCGATTCCTAACAGCAGAAGCAGCAGAGGCACAAACTGCACGACGAGAAGGGACAACGTAGAACACGTCTCTGTCCTGGCACATTTGCGTGTGCGATACTTCCCTCCGGCTCTTCGGGCCTTGCGAAGCTCTGTGTACTGCGAGCGCTGCTACTCGCAGCTGAGAAGGACCGTGGAGCTAGCGGCGAATTCGGAGAGCTCTTCGCTGCACTGCGCCGCTCGCAAGCGGCTTCGTTCTTCGCCTTCTGCCGTCCGGCGAGAGCTGAACTCCAGCGGTCAGTTGCAGCTCTGCCCAACAGCGTGTTCTCGGTTCTGCGGGCAAGCACGCCCTCTTGCCTTGGCCGCGAGAGCAAAGTCCCGAGCGAGCACTCGACTCAGTGCAATGCACCCGGAAGGACGCTCTCGCTCGCCTTTCAAGGAGCGATTCCTAACAGCAGAAGCAGCAGAGGCACAAACTGCACGACGAGAGGGGACAACGTAGAACACGTCTCTGTCCTGGCACATTTTCGTGAGCGATACTTCCCTCCGGGTCTTCGGGCCTTGCGAAGCTCTGTGTACTGCGAGCGCTGCTACTCGCAGCTGAGAAGGACCGTGGAGCTAGCGGCGAATTCGTAGAGCTCTTCGTTGCACTGCGCCGCTCGCAAGCGGCTTCGTTCTTCGCCTTCTGCCGTCCGGCGAGAGCTGAACTCCAGCGGTCAGTTGCAGCTCTGCCCAACAGCGTGTTCTCGGTTCTGCGGGCAAGCACGCCCTCTTGCCTTGGCCGCGAGAGCAAAGTCCCGAGCGAGCACTCGACTCAGTGCAATGCACCCGGAAGGACGCTCTCGCTCGCCTTTCAAAGAGCGATTCCTAACAGCAGAAGCAGCAGAGGCACAAACTGCACGACGAGAGGGGACAACGTAGAACACGTCTCTGTCCTGGCACATTTGCGTGTGCGATACTTCCCTCCGGCTCTTCGGGCCTTGCGAAGCTCTGTGTACTGCGAGCGCTGCTACTCGCAGCTGAGAAGGACCGTGGAGCTAGCGGCGAATTCGGAGAGCTCTTCGCTGCACTGCGCCGCTCGCAAGCGCCTTCGTTCTTCGCCTTCTGCCGTCCGGCGAGAGCTGAACTCCAGCGGTCAGTTGCAGCTCTGCCCAACAGCGTGTTCTCGGTTCTGCGGGCAAGCACGCCCTCTTGCCTTGGCCCCGAGAGCAAAGTCCCGAGCGAGCACTCGACTCAGTGCAATGCACCCGGAAGGACGCTCTCGCTCGCCTTTCAAGGAGCGATTCCTAACAGCAGAAGCAGCAGAGGCACAAACTGCACGACGAGAAGGGACAACGTAGAACACGTCTCTGTCCTGGCACATTTGCGTGTGCGATACTTCCCTCCGGCTCTTCGGGCCTTGCGAAGCTCTGTGTACTGCGAGCGCTTCTACTCGCAGCTGAGAAGGGCCGTGGAGCTAGCGGCGAATTCGGAGAGCTCTTCGCTGCACTGCGCCGCTCGCAAGCGGCTTCGTTCTTCGCCTTCTGCCGTCCGGCGAAGGCTGAACTCCAGCGGTCAGTTGCAGCTCTGCCCAACAGCGTGTTCTCGGTTCTGCGGGCAAGCACGCCCTCTTGCCTTGGCCCCGAGAGCAAAGTCCCGAGCGAGCACTCGACTCAGTGCAATGCACCCGGAAGGACGCTCTCGCTCGCCTTTCAAGGAGCGATTCCTAACAGCAGAAGCAGCAGAGGCACAAACTGCACGACGAGAAGGGACAACGTAGAACACGTCTCTGTCCTGGCACATTTGCGTGTGCGATACTTCCCTCCGGCTCTTCGGGCCTTGCGAAGCTCTGTGTACTGCGAGCGCTGCTACTCGCAGCTGAGAAGGACCGTGGAGCTAGCGGCGAATTCGGAGAGCTCTTCGCTGCACTGCGCCGCTCGCAAGCGCCTTCGTTCTTCGCCTTCTGCCGTCCGGCGAGAGCTGAACTCCAGCGGTCCGTTGCAGCTCTGCCCAACAGCGTGTTCTCGGTTCTGCGGGCAAGCACGCCCTCTTGCCTTGGCCCCGAGAGCAAAGTCCCGAGCGAGCACTCGACTCAGTGCAATGCACCCGGAAGGACGCTCTCGCTCGCCTTTCAAGGAGCGATTCCTAACAGCAGAAGCAGCAGAGGCACAAACTGCACGACGAGAAGGGACAACGTAGAACACGTCTCTGTCCTGGCACATTTGCGTGTGCGATACTTCCCTCCGGCTCTTCGGGCCTTGCGAAGCTCTGTGTACTGCGAGCGCTGCTACTCGCAGCTGAGAAGGACCGTGGAGCTAGCGGCGAATTCGGAGAGCTCTTCGCTGCACTGCGCCGCTCGCAAGCGGCTTCGTTCTTCGCCTTCTGCCGTCCGGCGAGAGCTGAACTCCAGCGGTCAGTTGCAGCTCTGCCCAACAGCGTGTTCTCGGTTCTGCGGGCAAGCACGCCCTCTTGCCTTGGCCCCGAGAGCAAAGTCCCGAGCGAGCACTCGACTCAGTGCAATGCACCCGGAAGGACGCTCTCGCTCGCCTTTCAAAGAGCGATTCCTAACAGCAGAAGCAGCAGAGGCACAAACTGCACGACGAGAGGGGACAACGTAGAACACGTCTCTGTCCTGGCACATTTGCGTGTGCGATACTTCCCTCCGGCTCTTCGGGCCTTGCGAAGCTCTGTGTACTGCGAGCGCTGCTACTCGCAGCTGAGAAGGACCGTGGAGCTAGCGGCGAATTCGGAGAGCTCTTCGCTGCACTGCCCCGCTCGCAAGCGCCTTCGTTCTTCGCCTTCTGCCGTCCGGCGAGAGCTGAACTCCAGCGGTCAGTTGCAGCTCTGCCCAACAGCGTGTTCTCGGTTCTGCGGGCAAGCACGCCCTCTTGCCTTGGCCCCGAGAGCAAAGTCCCGAGCGAGCACTCGACTCAGTGCAATGCACCCGGAAGGACGCTCTCGCTCGCCTTTCAAGGAGCGATTCCTAACAGCAGAAGCAGCAGAGGCACAAACTGCACGACGAGAAGGGACAACGTAGAACACGTCTCTGTCCTGGCACATTTGCGTGTGCGATACTTCCCTCCGGCTCTTCGGGCCTTGCGAAGCTCTGTGTACTGCGAGCGCTGCTACTCGCAGCTGAGAAGGACCGTGGAGCTAGCGGCGAATTCGGAGAGCTCTTCGCTGCACTGCGCCGCTCGCAAGCGGCTTCGTTCTTCGCCTTCTGCCGTCCGGCGAGAGCTGAACTCCAGCGGTCAGTTGCAGCTCTGCCCAACAGCGTGTTCTCGGTTCTGCGGGCAAGCACGCCCTCTTGCCTTGGCCGCGAGAGCAAAGTCCCGAGCGAGCACTCGACTCAGTGCAATGCACCCGGAAGGACGCTCTCGCTCGCCTTTCAAGGAGCGATTCCTAACAGCAGAAGCAGCAGAGGCACAAACTGCACGACGAGAGGGGACAACGTAGAACACGTCTCTGTCCTGGCACATTTGCGTGTGCGATACTTCCCTCCGGCTCTTCGGGCCTTGCGAAGCTCTGTGTACTGCGAGCGCTGCTACTCGCAGCTGAGAAGGACCGTGGAGCTAGCGGCGAATTCGGAGAGCTCTTCGCTGCACTGCGCCGCTCGCAAGCGGCTTCGTTCTTCGCCTTCTGCCGTCCGGCGAGAGCTGAACTCCAGCGGTCAGTTGCAGCTCTGCCCAACAGCGTGTTCTCGGTTCTGCGGGCAAGCACGCCCTCTTGCCTTGGCCGCGAGAGCAAAGTCCCGAGCGAGCACTCGACTCAGTGCAATGCACCCGGAAGGACGCTCTCGCTCGCCTTTCAAGGAGCGATTCCTAACAGCAGAAGCAGCAGAGGCACAAACTGCACGACGAGAGGGGACAACGTAGAACACGTCTCTGTCCTGGCACATTTGCGTGTGCGATACTTCCCTCCGGCTCTTCGGGCCTTGCGAAGCTCTGTGTACTGCGAGCGCTGCTACTCGCAGCTGAGAAGGACCGTGGAGCTAGCGGCGAATTCGGAGAGCTCTTCGCTGCACTGCGCCGCTCGCAAGCGCCTTCGTTCTTCGCCTTCTGCCGTCCGGCGAAGGCTGAACTCCAGCGGTCAGTTGCAGCTCTGCCCAACAGCGTGTTCTCGGTTCTGCGGGCAAGCACGCCCTCTTGCCTTGGCCGCGAGAGCAAAGTCCCGAGCGAGCACTCGACTCAGTGCAATGCACCCGGAAGGACGCTCTCGCTCGCCTTTCAAGGAGCGATTCCTAACAGCAGAAGCAGCAGAGGCACAAACTGCACGACGAGAGGGGACAACGTAGAACACGTCTCTGTCCTGGCACATTTGCGTGTGCGATACTTCCCTCCGGCTCTTCGGGCCTTGCGAAGCTCTGTGTACTGCGAGAGCAGCTACTCGCAGCTGAGAAGGACCGTGGAGCTAGCGGCGAATTCGGAGAGCTCTTCGCTGCACTGCGCCGCTCGCAAGCGCCTTCGTTCTTCGCCTTCTGCCGTCCGGCGAGAGCTGAACTCCAGCGGTCAGTTGCAGCTCTGCCCAACAGCGTGTTCTCGGTTCTGCGGGCAAGCACGCCCTCTTGCCTTGGCCGCGAGAGCAAAGTCCCGAGCGAGCACTCGACTCAGTGCAATGCACCCGGAAGGACGCTCTCGCTCGCCTTTCAAGGAGCGATTCCTAACAGCAGAAGCAGCAGAGGCACAAACTGCACGACGAGAGGGGACAACGTAGAACACGTCTCTGTCCTGGCACATTTTCGTGAGCGATACTTCCCTCCGGGTCTTCGGGCCTTGCGAAGCTCTGTGTACTGCGAGCGCTGCTACTCGCAGCTGAGAAGGACCGTGGAGCTAGCGGCGAATTCGGAGAGCTCTTCGCTGCACTGCGCCGCTCGCAAGCGGCTTCGTTCTTCGCCTTCTGCCGTCCGGCGAGAGCTGAACTCCAGCGGTCAGTTGCAGCTCTGCCCAACAGCGTGTTCTCGGTTCTGCGGGCAAGCACGCCCTCTTGCCTTGGCCGCGAGAGCAAAGTCCCGAGCGAGCACTCGACTCAGTGCAATGCACCCGGAAGGACGCTCTCGCTCGCCTTTCAAGGAGCGATTCCTAACAGCAGAAGCAGCAGAGGCACAAACTGCACGACGAGAGGGGACAACGTAGAACACGTCTCTGTCCTGGCACATTTGCGTGTGCGATACTTCCCTCCGGCTCTTCGGGCCTTGCGAAGCTCTGTGTACTGCGAGCGCTGCTACTCGCAGCTGAGAAGGACCGTGGAGCTAGCGGCGAATTCGGAGAGCTCTTCGCTGCACTGCGCCGCTCGCAAGCGGCTTCGTTCTTCGCCTTCTGCCGTCCGGCGAGAGCTGAACTCCAGCGGTCAGTTGCAGCTCTGCCCAACAGCGTGTTCTCGGTTCTGCGGGCAAGCACGCCCTCTTGCCTTGGCCCCGAGAGCAAAGTCCCGAGCGAGCACTCGACTCAGTGCAATGCACCCGGAAGGACGCTCTCGCTCGCCTTTCAAGGAGCGATTCCTAACAGCAGAAGCAGCAGAGGCACAAACTGCACGACGAGAAGGGACAACGTAGAACACGTCTCTGTCCTGGCACATTTGCGTGTGCGATACTTCCCTCCGGCTCTTCGGGCCTTGCGAAGCTCTGTGTACTGCGAGCGCTGCTACTCGCAGCTGAGAAGGGCCGTGGAGCTAGCGGCGAATTCGGAGAGCTCTTCGCTGCACTGCGCCGCTCGCAAGCGGCTTCGTTCTTCGCCTTCTGCCGTCCGGCGAAGGCTGAACTCCAGCGGTCCGTTGCAGCTCTGCCCAACAGCGTGTTCTCGGTTCTGCGGGCAAGCACGCCCTCTTGCCTTGGCCCCGAGAGCAAAGTCCCGAGCGAGCACTCGACTCAGTGCAATGCACCCGGAAGGACGCTCTCGCTCGCCTTTCAAGGAGCGATTCCTAACAGCAGAAGCAGCAGAGGCACAAACTGCACGACGAGAAGGGACACCGTAGAACACGTCTCTGTCCTGGCACATTTGCGTGTGCGATACTTCCCTCCGGCTCTTCGGGCCTTGCGAAGCTCTGTGTACTGCGAGCGCTGCTACTCGCAGCTGAGAAGGACCGTGGAGCTAGCGGCGAATTCGGAGAGCTCTTCGCTGCACTGCGCCGCTCGCAAGCGGCTTCGTTCTTCGCCTTCTGCCGTCCGGCGAGAGCTGAACTCCAGCGGTCCGTTGCAGCTCTGCCCAACAGCGTGTTCTCGGTTCTGCGGGCAAGCACGCCCTCTTGCCTTGGCCCCGAGAGCAAAGTCCCGAGCGAGCACTCGACTCAGTGCAATGCACCCGGAAGGACGCTCTCGCTCGCCTTTCAAGGAGCGATTCCTAACAGCAGAAGCAGCAGAGGCACAAACTGCACGACGAGAGGGGACAACGTAGAACACGTCTCTGTCCTGGCACATTTGCGTGTGCGATACTTCCCTCCGGCTCTTCGGGCCTTGCGAAGCTCTGTGTACTGCGAGCGCTGCTACTCGCAGCTGAGAAGGGCCGTGGAGCTAGCGGCGAATTCGGAGAGCTCTTCGCTGCACTGCGCCGCTCGCAAGCGCCTTCGTTCTTCGCCTTCTGCCGTCCGGCGAGAGCTGAACTCCAGCGGTCAGTTGCAGCTCTGCCCAACAGCGTGTTCTCGGTTCTGCGGGCAAGCACGCCCTCTTGCCTTGGCCGCGAGAGCAAAGTCCCGAGCGAGCACTCGACTCAGTGCAATGCACCCGGAAGGACGCTCTCGCTCGCCTTTCAAGGAGCGATTCCTAACAGCAGAAGCAGCAGAGGCACAAACTGCACGACGAGAGGGGACAACGTAGAACACGTCTCTGTCCTGGCACATTTGCGTGTGCGATACTTCCCTCCGGCTCTTCGGGCCTTGCGAAGCTCTGTGTACTGCGAGCGCTGCTACTCGCAGCTGAGAAGGACCGTGGAGCTAGCGGCGAATTCGGAGAGCTCTTCGCTGCACTGCGCCGCTCGCAAGCGGCTTCGTTCTTCGCCTTCTGCCGTCCGGCGAGAGCTGAACTCCAGCGGTCAGTTGCAGCTCTGCCCAACAGCGTGTTCTCGGTTCTGCGGGCAAGCACGCCCTCTTGCCTTGGCCGCGAGAGCAAAGTCCCGAGCGAGCACTCGACTCAGTGCAATGCACCCGGAAGGACGCTCTCGCTCGCCTTTCAAGGAGCGATTCCTAACAGCAGAAGCAGCAGAGGCACAAACTGCACGACGAGAGGGGACAACGTAGAACACGTCTCTGTCCTGGCACATTTGCGTGTGCGATACTTCCCTCCGGCTCTTCGGGCCTTGCGAAGCTCTGTGTACTGCGAGCGCTGCTACTCGCAGCTGAGAAGGACCGTGGAGCTAGCGGCGAATTCGGAGAGCTCTTCGCTGCACTGCGCCGCTCGCAAGCGCCTTCGTTCTTCGCCTTCTGCCGTCCGGCGAAGGCTGAACTCCAGCGGTCAGTTGCAGCTCTGCCCAACAGCGTGTTCTCGGTTCTGCGGGCAAGCACGCCCTCTTGCCTTGGCCGCGAGAGCAAAGTCCCGAGCGAGCACTCGACTCAGTGCAATGCACCCGGAAGGACGCTCTCGCTCGCCTTTCAAGGAGCGATTCCTAACAGCAGAAGCAGCAGAGGCACAAACTGCACGACGAGAGGGGACAACGTAGAACACGTCTCTGTCCTGGCACATTTGCGTGTGCGATACTTCCCTCCGGCTCTTCGGGCCTTGCGAAGCTCTGTGTACTGCGAGCGCTGCTACTCGCAGCTGAGAAGGACCGTGGAGCTAGCGGCGAATTCGGAGAGCTCTTCGCTGCACTGCGCCGCTCGCAAGCGGCTTCGTTCTTCGCCTTCTGCCGTCCGGCGAGAGCTGAACTCCAGCGGTCCGTTGCAGCTCTGCCCAACAGCGTGTTCTCGGTTCTGCGGGCAAGCACGCCCTCTTGCCTTGGCCCCGAGAGCAAAGTCCCGAGCGAGCACTCGACTCAGTGCAATGCACCCGGAAGGACGCTCTCGCTCGCCTTTCAAGGAGCGATTCCTAACAGCAGAAGCAGCAGAGGCACAAACTGCACGACGAGAGGGGACAACGTAGAACACGTCTCTGTCCTGGCACATTTGCGTGTGCGATACTTCCCTCCGGGTCTTCGGGCCTTGCGAAGCTCTGTGTACTGCGAGCGCTGCTACTCGCAGCTGAGAAGGACCGTGGAGCTAGCGGCGAATTCGGAGAGCTCTTCGCTGCACTGCGCCGCTCGCAAGCGGCTTCGTTCTTCGCCTTCTGCCGTCCGGCGAGAGCTGAACTCCAGCGGTCAGTTGCAGCTCTGCCCAACAGCGTGTTCTCGGTTCTGCGGGCAAGCACGCCCTCTTGCCTTGGCCGCGAGAGCAAAGTCCCGAGCGAGCACTCGACTCAGTGCAATGCACCCGGAAGGACGCTCTCGCTCGCCTTTCAAGGAGCGATTCCTAACAGCAGAAGCAGCAGAGGCACAAACTGCACGACGAGAAGGGACAACGTAGAACACGTCTCTGTCCTGGCACATTTGCGTGTGCGATACTTCCCTCCGGCTCTTCGGGCCTTGCGAAGCTCTGTGTACTGCGAGCGCTGCTACTCGCAGCTGAGAAGGGCCGTGGAGCTAGCGGCGAATTCGGAGAGCTCTTCGCTGCACTGCGCCGCTCGCAAGCGGCTTCGTTCTTCGCCTTCTGCCGTCCGGCGAGAGCTGAACTCCAGCGGTCAGTTGCAGCTCTGCCCAACAGCGTGTTCTCGGTTCTGCGGGCAAGCACGCCCTCTTGCCTTGGCCGCGAGAGCAAAGTCCCGAGCGAGCACTCGACTCAGTGCAATGCACCCGGAAGGACGCTCTCGCTCGCCTTTCAAGGAGCGATTCCTAACAGCAGAAGCAGCAGAGGCACAAACTGCACGACGAGAGGGGACAACGTAGAACACGTCTCTGTCCTGGCACATTTTCGTGAGCGATACTTCCCTCCGGGTCTTCGGGCCTTGCGAAGCTCTGTGTACTGCGAGCGCTGCTACTCGCAGCTGAGAAGGACCGTGGAGCTAGCGGCGAATTCGTAGAGCTCTTCGTTGCACTGCGCCGCTCGCAAGCGGCTTCGTTCTTCGCCTTCTGCCGTCCGGCGAGAGCTGAACTCCAGCGGTCAGTTGCAGCTCTGCCCAACAGCGTGTTCTCGGTTCTGCGGGCAAGCACGCCCTCTTGCCTTGGCCGCGAGAGCAAAGTCCCGAGCGAGCACTCGACTCAGTGCAATGCACCCGGAAGGACGCTCTCGCTCGCCTTTCAAGGAGCGATTCCTAACAGCAGAAGCAGCAGAGGCACAAACTGCACGACGAGAGGGGACAACGTAGAACACGTCTCTGTCCTGGCACATTTGCGTGTGCGATACTTCCCTCCGGCTCTTCGGGCCTTGCGAAGCTCTGTGTACTGCGAGCGCTGCTACTCGCAGCTGAGAAGGACCGTGGAGCTAGCGGCGAATTCGGAGAGCTCTTCGCTGCACTGCGCCGCTCGCAAGCGGCTTCGTTCTTCGCCTTCTGCCGTCCGGCGAGAGCTGAACTCCAGCGGTCAGTTGCAGCTCTGCCCAACAGCGTGTTCTCGGTTCTGCGGGCAAGCACGCCCTCTTGCCTTGGCCGCGAGAGCAAAGTCCCGAGCGAGCACTCGACTCAGTGCAATGCACCCGGAAGGACGCTCTCGCTCGCCTTTCAAAGAGCGATTCCTAACAGCAGAAGCAGCAGAGGCACAAACTGCACGACGAGAGGGGACAACGTAGAACACGTCTCTGTCCTGGCACATTTGCGTGTGCGATACTTCCCTCCGGCTCTTCGGGCCTTGCGAAGCTCTGTGTACTGCGAGCGCTGCTACTCGCAGCTGAGAAGGACCGTGGAGCTAGCGGCGAATTCGGAGAGCTCTTCGCTGCACTGCGCCGCTCGCAAGCGGCTTCGTTCTTCGCCTTCTGCCGTCCGGCGAGAGCTGAACTCCAGCGGTCAGTTGCAGCTCTGCCCAACAGCGTGTTCTCGGTTCTGCGGGCAAGCACGCCCTCTTGCCTTGGCCGCGAGAGCAAAGTCCCGAGCGAGCACTCGACTCAGTGCAATGCACCCGGAAGGACGCTCTCGCTCGCCTTTCAAGGAGCGATTCCTAACAGCAGAAGCAGCAGAGGCACAAACTGCACGACGAGAGGGGACAACGTAGAACACGTCTCTGTCCTGGCACATTTTCGTGAGCGATACTTCCCTCCGGGTCTTCGGGCCTTGCGAAGCTCTGTGTACTGCGAGCGCTGCTACTCGCAGCTGAGAAGGACCGTGGAGCTAGCGGCGAATTCGTAGAGCTCTTCGTTGCACTGCGCCGCTCGCAAGCGGCTTCGTTCTTCGCCTTCTGCCGTCCGGCGAGAGCTGAACTCCAGCGGTCAGTTGCAGCTCTGCCCAACAGCGTGTTCTCGGTTCTGCGGGCAAGCACGCCCTCTTGCCTTGGCCGCGAGAGCAAAGTCCCGAGCGAGCACTCGACTCAGTGCAATGCACCCGGAAGGACGCTCTCGCTCGCCTTTCAAAGAGCGATTCCTAACAGCAGAAGCAGCAGAGGCACAAACTGCACGACGAGAGGGGACAACGTAGAACACGTCTCTGTCCTGGCACATTTGCGTGTGCGATACTTCCCTCCGGGTCTTCGGGCCTTGCGAAGCTCTGTGTACTGCGAGCGCTGCTACTCGCAGCTGAGAAGGACCGTGGAGCTAGCGGCGAATTCGGAGAGCTCTTCGCTGCACTGCGCCGCTCGCAAGCGCCTTCGTTCTTCGCCTTCTGCCGTCCGGCGAGAGCTGAACTCCAGCGGTCAGTTGCAGCTCTGCCCAACAGCGTGTTCTCGGTTCTGCGGGCAAGCACGCCCTCTTGCCTTGGCCCCGAGAGCAAAGTCCCGAGCGAGCACTCGACTCAGTGCAATGCACCCGGAAGGACGCTCTCGCTCGCCTTTCAAGGAGCGATTCCTAACAGCAGAAGCAGCAGAGGCACAAACTGCACGACGAGAAGGGACAACGTAGAACACGTCTCTGTCCTGGCACATTTGCGTGTGCGATACTTCCCTCCGGCTCTTCGGGCCTTGCGAAGCTCTGTGTACTGCGAGCGCTGCTACTCGCAGCTGAGAAGGACCGTGGAGCTAGCGGCGAATTCGGAGAGCTCTTCGCTGCACTGCGCCGCTCGCAAGCGGCTTCGTTCTTCGCCTTCTGCCGTCCGGCGAAGGCTGAACTCCAGCGGTCAGTTGCAGCTCTGCCCAACAGCGTGTTCTCGGTTCTGCGGGCAAGCACGCCCTCTTGCCTTGGCCCCGAGAGCAAAGTCCCGAGCGAGCACTCGACTCAGTGCAATGCACCCGGAAGGACGCTCTCGCTCGCCTTTCAAGGAGCGATTCCTAACAGCAGAAGCAGCAGAGGCACAAACTGCACGACGAGAAGGGACAACGTAGAACACGTCTCTGTCCTGGCACATTTGCGTGTGCGATACTTCCCTCCGGCTCTTCGGGCCTTGCGAAGCTCTGTGTACTGCGAGCGCTGCTACTCGCAGCTGAGAAGGGCCGTGGAGCTAGCGGCGAATTCGGAGAGCTCTTCGCTGCACTGCGCCGCTCGCAAGCGGCTTCGTTCTTCGCCTTCTGCCGTCCGGCGAAGGCTGAACTCCAGCGGTCAGTTGCAGCTCTGCCCAACAGCGTGTTCTCGGTTCTGCGGGCAAGCACGCCCTCTTGCCTTGGCCCCGAGAGCAAAGTCCCGAGCGAGCACTCGACTCAGTGCAATGCACCCGGAAGGACGCTCTCGCTCGCCTTTCAAGGAGCGATTCCTAACAGCAGAAGCAGCAGAGGCACAAACTGCACGACGAGAAGGGACAACGTAGAACACGTCTCTGTCCTGGCACATTTGCGTGTGCGATACTTCCCTCCGGCTCTTCGGGCCTTGCGAAGCTCTGTGTACTGCGAGCGCTGCTACTCGCAGCTGAGAAGGACCGTGGAGCTAGCGGCGAATTCGGAGAGCTCTTCGCTGCACTGCGCCGCTCGCAAGCGCCTTCGTTCTTCGCCTTCTGCCGTCCGGCGAGAGCTGAACTCCAGCGGTCCGTTGCAGCTCTGCCCAACAGCGTGTTCTCGGTTCTGCGGGCAAGCACGCCCTCTTGCCTTGGCCCCGAGAGCAAAGTCCCGAGCGAGCACTCGACTCAGTGCAATGCACCCGGAAGGACGCTCTCGCTCGCCTTTCAAGGAGCGATTCCTAACAGCAGAAGCAGCAGAGGCACAAACTGCACGACGAGAAGGGACAACGTAGAACACGTCTCTGTCCTGGCACATTTGCGTGTGCGATACTTCCCTCCGGCTCTTCGGGCCTTGCGAAGCTCTGTGTACTGCGAGCGCTGCTACTCGCAGCTGAGAAGGACCGTGGAGCTAGCGGCGAATTCGGAGAGCTCTTCGCTGCACTGCGCCGCTCGCAAGCGGCTTCGTTCTTCGCCTTCTGCCGTCCGGCGAGAGCTGAACTCCAGCGGTCAGTTGCAGCTCTGCCCAACAGCGTGTTCTCGGTTCTGCGGGCAAGCACGCCCTCTTGCCTTGGCCGCGAGAGCAAAGTCCCGAGCGAGCACTCGACTCAGTGCAATGCACCCGGAAGGACGCTCTCGCTCGCCTTTCAAGGAGCGATTCCTAACAGCAGAAGCAGCAGAGGCACAAACTGCACGACGAGAGGGGACAACGTAGAACACGTCTCTGTCCTGGCACATTTGCGTGAGCGATACTTCCCTCCGGGTCTTCGGGCCTTGCGAAGCTCTGTGTACTGCGAGCGCTGCTACTCGCAGCTGAGAAGGACCGTGGAGCTAGCGGCGAATTCGTAGAGCTCTTCGTTGCACTGCGCCGCTCGCAAGCGGCTTCGTTCTTCGCCTTCTGCCGTCCGGCGAGAGCTGAACTCCAGCGGTCAGTTGCAGCTCTGCCCAACAGCGTGTTCTCGGTTCTGCGGGCAAGCACGCCCTCTTGCCTTGGCCGCGAGAGCAAAGTCCCGAGCGAGCACTCGACTCAGTGCAATGCACCCGGAAGGACGCTCTCGCTCGCCTTTCAAGGAGCGATTCCTAACAGCAGAAGCAGCAGAGGCACAAACTGCACGACGAGAGGGGACAACGTAGAACACGTCTCTGTCCTGGCACATTTGCGTGTGCGATACTTCCCTCCGGCTCTTCGGGCCTTGCGAAGCTCTGTGTACTGCGAGCGCTGCTACTCGCAGCTGAGAAGGACCGTGGAGCTAGCGGCGAATTCGGAGAGCTCTTCGCTGCACTGCGCCGCTCGCAAGCGCCTTCGTTCTTCGCCTTCTGCCGTCCGGCGAGAGCTGAACTCCAGCGGTCAGTTGCAGCTCTGCCCAACAGCGTGTTCTCGGTTCTGCGGGCAAGCACGCCCTCTTGCCTTGGCCCCGAGAGCAAAGTCCCGAGCGAGCACTCGACTCAGTGCAATGCACCCGGAAGGACGCTCTCGCTCGCCTTTCAAAGAGCGATTCCTAACAGCAGAAGCAGCAGAGGCACAAACTGCACGACGAGAGGGGACAACGTAGAACACGTCTCTGTCCTGGCACATTTGCGTGTGCGATACTTCCCTCCGGCTCTTCGGGCCTTGCGAAGCTCTGTGTACTGCGAGCGCTGCTACTCGCAGCTGAGAAGGACCGTGGAGCTAGCGGCGAATTCGGAGAGCTCTTCGCTGCACTGCCCCGCTCGCAAGCGCCTTCGTTCTTCGCCTTCTGCCGTCCGGCGAGAGCTGAACTCCAGCGGTCAGTTGCAGCTCTGCCCAACAGCGTGTTCTCGGTTCTGCGGGCAAGCACGCCCTCTTGCCTTGGCCCCGAGAGCAAAGTCCCGAGCGAGCACTCGACTCAGTGCAATGCACCCGGAAGGACGCTCTCGCTCGCCTTTCAAGGAGCGATTCCTAACAGCAGAAGCAGCAGAGGCACAAACTGCACGACGAGAAGGGACAACGTAGAACACGTCTCTGTCCTGGCACATTTGCGTGTGCGATACTTCCCTCCGGCTCTTCGGGCCTTGCGAAGCTCTGTGTACTGCGAGCGCTGCTACTCGCAGCTGAGAAGGACCGTGGAGCTAGCGGCGAATTCGGAGAGCTCTTCGCTGCACTGCGCCGCTCGCAAGCGGCTTCGTTCTTCGCCTTCTGCCGTCCGGCGAGAGCTGAACTCCAGCGGTCAGTTGCAGCTCTGCCCAACAGCGTGTTCTCGGTTCTGCGGGCAAGCACGCCCTCTTGCCTTGGCCCCGAGAGCAAAGTCCCGAGCGAGCACTCGACTCAGTGCAATGCACCCGGAAGGACGCTCTCGCTCGCCTTTCAAAGAGCGATTCCTAACAGCAGAAGCAGCAGAGGCACAAACTGCACGACGAGAGGGGACAACGTAGAACACGTCTCTGTCCTGGCACATTTGCGTGTGCGATACTTCCCTCCGGCTCTTCGGGCCTTGCGAAGCTCTGTGTACTGCGAGCGCTGCTACTCGCAGCTGAGAAGGACCGTGGAGCTAGCGGCGAATTCGGAGAGCTCTTCGCTGCACTGCCCCGCTCGCAAGCGCCTTCGTTCTTCGCCTTCTGCCGTCCGGCGAGAGCTGAACTCCAGCGGTCAGTTGCAGCTCTGCCCAACAGCGTGTTCTCGGTTCTGCGGGCAAGCACGCCCTCTTGCCTTGGCCCCGAGAGCAAAGTCCCGAGCGAGCACTCGACTCAGTGCAATGCACCCGGAAGGACGCTCTCGCTCGCCTTTCAAGGAGCGATTCCTAACAGCAGAAGCAGCAGAGGCACAAACTGCACGACGAGAAGGGACAACGTAGAACACGTCTCTGTCCTGGCACATTTGCGTGTGCGATACTTCCCTCCGGCTCTTCGGGCCTTGCGAAGCTCTGTGTACTGCGAGCGCTGCTACTCGCAGCTGAGAAGGGCCGTGGAGCTAGCGGCGAATTCGGAGAGCTCTTCGCTGCACTGCGCCGCTCGCAAGCGGCTTCGTTCTTCGCCTTCTGCCGTCCGGCGAAGGCTGAACTCCAGCGGTCAGTTGCAGCTCTGCCCAACAGCGTGTTCTCGGTTCTGCGGGCAAGCACGCCCTCTTGCCTTGGCCGCGAGAGCAAAGTCCCGAGCGAGCACTCGACTCAGTGCAATGCACCCGGAAGGACGCTCTCGCTCGCCTTTCAAGGAGCGATTCCTAACAGCAGAAGCAGCAGAAGCACAAACTGCACGACGAGAAGGGACAACGTAGAACACGTCTCTGTCCTGGCACATTTGCGTGTGCGATACTTCCCTCCGGCTCTTCGGGCCTTGCGAAGCTCTGTGTACTGCGAGCGCTGCTACTCGCAGCTGAGAAGGACCGTGGAGCTAGCGGCGAATTCGGAGAGCTCTTCGCTGCACTGCGCCGCTCGCAAGCGCCTTCGTTCTTCGCCTTCTGCCGTCCGGCGAGAGCTGAACTCCAGCGGTCAGTTGCAGCTCTGCCCAACAGCGTGTTCTCGGTTCTGCGGGCAAGCACGCCCTCTTGCCTTGGCCGCGAGAGCAAAGTCCCGAGCGAGCACTCGACTCAGTGCAATGCACCCGGAAGGACGCTCTCGCTCGCCTTTCAAGGAGCGATTCCTAACAGCAGAAGCAGCAGAGGCACAAACTGCACGACGAGAGGGGACAACGTAGAACACGTCTCTGTCCTGGCACATTTGCGTGTGCGATACTTCCCTCCGGCTCTTCGGGCCTTGCGAAGCTCTGTGTACTGCGAGCGCTGCTACTCGCAGCTGAGAAGGACCGTGGAGCTAGCGGCGAATTCGGAGAGCTCTTCGCTGCACTGCGCCGCTCGCAAGCGGCTTCGTTCTTCGCCTTCTGCCGTCCGGCGAGAGCTGAACTCCAGCGGTCAGTTGCAGCTCTGCCCAACAGCGTGTTCTCGGTTCTGCGGGCAAGCACGCCCTCTTGCCTTGGCCGCGAGAGCAAAGTCCCGAGCGAGCACTCGACTCAGTGCAATGCACCCGGAAGGACGCTCTCGCTCGCCTTTCAAGGAGCGATTCCTAACAGCAGAAGCAGCAGAGGCACAAACTGCACGACGAGAGGGGACAACGTAGAACACGTCTCTGTCCTGGCACATTTGCGTGTGCGATACTTCCCTCCGGCTCTTCGGGCCTTGCGAAGCTCTGTGTACTGCGAGCGCTGCTACTCGCAGCTGAGAAGGACCGTGGAGCTAGCGGCGAATTCGGAGAGCTCTTCGCTGCACTGCGCCGCTCGCAAGCGCCTTCGTTCTTCGCCTTCTGCCGTCCGGCGAAGGCTGAACTCCAGCGGTCAGTTGCAGCTCTGCCCAACAGCGTGTTCTCGGTTCTGCGGGCAAGCACGCCCTCTTGCCTTGGCCGCGAGAGCAAAGTCCCGAGCGAGCACTCGACTCAGTGCAATGCACCCGGAAGGACGCTCTCGCTCGCCTTTCAAGGAGCGATTCCTAACAGCAGAAGCAGCAGAGGCACAAACTGCACGACGAGAGGGGACAACGTAGAACACGTCTCTGTCCTGGCACATTTGCGTGTGCGATACTTCCCTCCGGCTCTTCGGGCCTTGCGAAGCTCTGTGTACTGCGAGAGCAGCTACTCGCAGCTGAGAAGGACCGTGGAGCTAGCGGCGAATTCGGAGAGCTCTTCGCTGCACTGCGCCGCTCGCAAGCGCCTTCGTTCTTCGCCTTCTGCCGTCCGGCGAGAGCTGAACTCCAGCGGTCAGTTGCAGCTCTGCCCAACAGCGTGTTCTCGGTTCTGCGGGCAAGCACGCCCTCTTGCCTTGGCCGCGAGAGCAAAGTCCCGAGCGAGCACTCGACTCAGTGCAATGCACCCGGAAGGACGCTCTCGCTCGCCTTTCAAGGAGCGATTCCTAACAGCAGAAGCAGCAGAGGCACAAACTGCACGACGAGAGGGGACAACGTAGAACACGTCTCTGTCCTGGCACATTTTCGTGAGCGATACTTCCCTCCGGGTCTTCGGGCCTTGCGAAGCTCTGTGTACTGCGAGCGCTGCTACTCGCAGCTGAGAAGGACCGTGGAGCTAGCGGCGAATTCGTAGAGCTCTTCGTTGCACTGCGCCGCTCGCAAGCGGCTTCGTTCTTCGCCTTCTGCCGTCCGGCGAGAGCTGAACTCCAGCGGTCAGTTGCAGCTCTGCCCAACAGCGTGTTCTCGGTTCTGCGGGCAAGCACGCCCTCTTGCCTTGGCCGCGAGAGCAAAGTCCCGAGCGAGCACTCGACTCAGTGCAATGCACCCGGAAGGACGCTCTCGCTCGCCTTTCAAAGAGCGATTCCTAACAGCAGAAGCAGCAGAGGCACAAACTGCACGACGAGAGGGGACAACGTAGAACACGTCTCTGTCCTGGCACATTTGCGTGTGCGATACTTCCCTCCGGCTCTTCGGGCCTTGCGAAGCTCTGTGTACTGCGAGCGCTGCTACTCGCAGCTGAGAAGGACCGTGGAGCTAGCGGCGAATTCGGAGAGCTCTTCGCTGCACTGCGCCGCTCGCAAGCGCCTTCGTTCTTCGCCTTCTGCCGTCCGGCGAGAGCTGAACTCCAGCGGTCAGTTGCAGCTCTGCCCAACAGCGTGTTCTCGGTTCTGCGGGCAAGCACGCCCTCTTGCCTTGGCCCCGAGAGCAAAGTCCCGAGCGAGCACTCGACTCAGTGCAATGCACCCGGAAGGACGCTCTCGCTCGCCTTTCAAGGAGCGATTCCTAACAGCAGAAGCAGCAGAGGCACAAACTGCACGACGAGAAGGGACAACGTAGAACACGTCTCTGTCCTGGCACATTTGCGTGTGCGATACTTCCCTCCGGCTCTTCGGGCCTTGCGAAGCTCTGTGTACTGCGAGCGCTGCTACTCGCAGCTGAGAAGGGCCGTGGAGCTAGCGGCGAATTCGGAGAGCTCTTCGCTGCACTGCGCCGCTCGCAAGCGGCTTCGTTCTTCGCCTTCTGCCGTCCGGCGAAGGCTGAACTCCAGCGGTCAGTTGCAGCTCTGCCCAACAGCGTGTTCTCGGTTCTGCGGGCAAGCACGCCCTCTTGCCTTGGCCCCGAGAGCAAAGTCCCGAGCGAGCACTCGACTCAGTGCAATGCACCCGGAAGGACGCTCTCGCTCGCCTTTCAAGGAGCGATTCCTAACAGCAGAAGCAGCAGAGGCACAAACTGCACGACGAGAAGGGACAACGTAGAACACGTCTCTGTCCTGGCACATTTGCGTGTGCGATACTTCCCTCCGGCTCTTCGGGCCTTGCGAAGCTCTGTGTACTGCGAGCGCTGCTACTCGCAGCTGAGAAGGACCGTGGAGCTAGCGGCGAATTCGGAGAGCTCTTCGCTGCACTGCGCCGCTCGCAAGCGCCTTCGTTCTTCGCCTTCTGCCGTCCGGCGAGAGCTGAACTCCAGCGGTCCGTTGCAGCTCTGCCCAACAGCGTGTTCTCGGTTCTGCGGGCAAGCACGCCCTCTTGCCTTGGCCCCGAGAGCAAAGTCCCGAGCGAGCACTCGACTCAGTGCAATGCACCCGGAAGGACGCTCTCGCTCGCCTTTCAAGGAGCGATTCCTAACAGCAGAAGCAGCAGAGGCACAAACTGCACGACGAGAAGGGACAACGTAGAACACGTCTCTGTCCTGGCACATTTGCGTGTGCGATACTTCCCTCCGGCTCTTCGGGCCTTGCGAAGCTCTGTGTACTGCGAGCGCTGCTACTCGCAGCTGAGAAGGACCGTGGAGCTAGCGGCGAATTCGGAGAGCTCTTCGCTGCACTGCGCCGCTCGCAAGCGGCTTCGTTCTTCGCCTTCTGCCGTCCGGCGAGAGCTGAACTCCAGCGGTCAGTTGCAGCTCTGCCCAACAGCGTGTTCTCGGTTCTGCGGGCAAGCACGCCCTCTTGCCTTGGCCGCGAGAGCAAAGTCCCGAGCGAGCACTCGACTCAGTGCAATGCACCCGGAAGGACGCTCTCGCTCGCCTTTCAAGGAGCGATTCCTAACAGCAGAAGCAGCAGAGGCACAAACTGCACGACGAGAGGGGACAACGTAGAACACGTCTCTGTCCTGGCACATTTTCGTGAGCGATACTTCCCTCCGGGTCTTCGGGCCTTGCGAAGCTCTGTGTACTGCGAGCGCTGCTACTCGCAGCTGAGAAGGACCGTGGAGCTAGCGGCGAATTCGTAGAGCTCTTCGTTGCACTGCGCCGCTCGCAAGCGGCTTCGTTCTTCGCCTTCTGCCGTCCGGCGAGAGCTGAACTCCAGCGGTCAGTTGCAGCTCTGCCCAACAGCGTGTTCTCGGTTCTGCGGGCAAGCACGCCCTCTTGCCTTGGCCGCGAGAGCAAAGTCCCGAGCGAGCACTCGACTCAGTGCAATGCACCCGGAAGGACGCTCTCGCTCGCCTTTCAAGGAGCGATTCCTAACAGCAGAAGCAGCAGAGGCACAAACTGCACGACGAGAGGGGACAACGTAGAACACGTCTCTGTCCTGGCACATTTGCGTGTGCGATACTTCCCTCCGGCTCTTCGGGCCTTGCGAAGCTCTGTGTACTGCGAGCGCTGCTACTCGCAGCTGAGAAGGACCGTGGAGCTAGCGGCGAATTCGGAGAGCTCTTCGCTGCACTGCGCCGCTCGCAAGCGCCTTCGTTCTTCGCCTTCTGCCGTCCGGCGAGAGCTGAACTCCAGCGGTCAGTTGCAGCTCTGCCCAACAGCGTGTTCTCGGTTCTGCGGGCAAGCACGCCCTCTTGCCTTGGCCCCGAGAGCAAAGTCCCGAGCGAGCACTCGACTCAGTGCAATGCACCCGGAAGGACGCTCTCGCTCGCCTTTCAAAGAGCGATTCCTAACAGCAGAAGCAGCAGAGGCACAAACTGCACGACGAGAGGGGACAACGTAGAACACGTCTCTGTCCTGGCACATTTGCGTGTGCGATACTTCCCTCCGGCTCTTCGGGCCTTGCGAAGCTCTGTGTACTGCGAGCGCTGCTACTCGCAGCTGAGAAGGACCGTGGAGCTAGCGGCGAATTCGGAGAGCTCTTCGCTGCACTGCCCCGCTCGCAAGCGCCTTCGTTCTTCGCCTTCTGCCGTCCGGCGAGAGCTGAACTCCAGCGGTCAGTTGCAGCTCTGCCA
>NW_028276276.1:0-28256 GCF_052056855.1 Sturnus vulgaris
TAGCAAAGTCCCGAGCGAGCACTCGACTCAGTGCAATGCACCCGGAAGGACGCTCTCGCTCGTCTTTCAAGGAGCGATTCCTAACAGCACAAGCAGCAGAGGCACAAACTGCATGACGAGAAGGGACAACGTAGAACACGTCTCTGTCCTGGCACATTTCCGTGTGCGATACTTCCCTCCGGGTCTTCGGGCCTTGCGAAGCTCCGTGTACTGCGAGCGCTGCTACTCGCAGCTCAGAAGGACCGTGGAGCTAGCGGCGAATTCGGAGAGCTCTTCGCTGCACTGCGCCGCTCGCAAGCGGCTTCGTTCTTCGCCTTCTGCCGTCCGGCGACAGCTGAACTCCGGCGGTCAGTTGCAGCTCTGCCCAACAGCGTGTTCTCAGTTCTGCGGGCAAGCACGCCCTCTTGCCTTGGCCCCGAGAGCAAAGTCCCGAGCGAGCACTCGACTCAGTGCAATGCACCCGGAAGGACGCTCTCGCTCGTCTTTCAAGGAGCGATTCCTAACAGCAGAAGCAGCAGAGGCACAAACTGCATGACGAGAAGGGACAACGTAGAACACGTCTCTGTCCTGGCACATTTTCGTGTGCGATACTTCCCTCCGGGTCTTCGGGCCTTGCGAAGCTCCGTGTACTGCGAGCGCTGCTACTCGCAGCTGAGAAGGACCGTGGAGCTAGCGGCGAATTCGGAGAGCTCTTCGGCTGCACTGCGCCGCTCGCAAGCGGCTTCGTTCTTCGCCTTCTGCCGTCCGGCGACAGCTGAACTCCGGCGGTCAGTTGCAGCTCTGCCCAACAGCGTGTTCTCAGTTCTGCGGGCAAGCACGCCCTCTTGCCTTGGCCCCGAGAGCAAAGTCCCGAGCGAGCACTCGACTCAGTGCAATGCACCCGGAAGGACGCTCTCGCTCGTCTTTCAAGGAGCGATTCCTAACAGCACAAGCAGCAGAGGCACAAACTGCATGACGAGAAGGGACAACGTAGAACACGTCTCTGTCCTGGCACATTTTCGTGTGCGATACTTCCCTCCGGGTCTTCGGGCCTTGCGAAGCTCCGTGTACTGCGAGCGCTGCTACTCGCAGCTGAGAAGGACCGTGGAGCTAGCGGCGAATTCGGAGAGCTCTTCGGCTGCACTGCGCCGCTCGCAAGCGGCTTCGTTCTTCGCCTTCTGCCGTCCGGCGAGAGCTGAACTCCGGCGGTCAGTTGCAGCTCTGCCCAACAGCGTGTTCTCAGTTCTGCGGGCAAGCACGCCCTCTTGCCTTGGCCCCGAGAGCAAAGTCCCGAGCGAGCACTCGACTCAGTGCAATGCACCCGGAAGGACGCTCTCGCTCGTCTTTCAAGGAGCGATTCCTAACAGCACAAGCAGCAGAGGCACAAACTGCATGACGAGAAGGGACAACGTAGAACACGTCTCTGTCCTGGCACATTTTCGTGTGCGATACTTCCCTCCGGGTCTTCGGGCCTTGCGAAGCTCCGTGTACTGCGAGCGCTGCTACTCGCAGCTGAGAAGGACCGTGGAGCTAGCGGCGAATTCGGAGAGCTCTTCGGCTGCACTGCGCCGCTCGCAAGCGGCTTCGTTCTTCGCCTTCTGCCGTCCGGCGAGAGCTGAACTCCGGCGGTCAGTTGCAGCTCTGCCCAACAGCGTGTTCTCAGTTCTGCGGGCAAGCACGCCCTCTTGCCTTGCCCCGAGAGCAAAGTCCCGAGCGAGCACTCGACTCAGTGCAATGCACCCGGAAGGACGCTCTCGCTCGTCTTTCAAGGAGCGATTCCTAACAGCACAAGCAGCAGAGGCACAAACTGCATGACGAGAAGGGACAACGTAGAACACGTCTCTGTCCTGGCACATTTTCGTGTGCGATACTTCCCTCCGGGTCTTCGGGCCTTGCGAAGCTCCGTGTACTGCGAGCGCTGCTACTCGCAGCTGAGAAGGACCGTGGAGCTAGCGGCGAATTCGGAGAGCTCTTCGGCTGCACTGCGCCGCTCGCAAGCGGCTTCGTTCTTCGCCTTCTGCCGTCCGGCGAGAGCTGAACTCCGGCGGTCAGTTGCAGCTCTGCCCAACAGCGTGTTCTCAGTTCTGCGGGCAAGCACGCCCTCTTGCCTTGGCCCCGAGAGCAAAGTCCCGAGCGAGCACTCGACTCAGTGCAATGCACCCGGAAGGACGCTCTCGCTCGTCTTTCAAGGAGCGATTCCTAACAGCAGAAGCAGCAGAGGCACAAACTGCATGACGAGAAGGGACAACGTAGAACACGTCTCTGTCCTGGCACATTTTCGTGTGCGATACTTCCCTCCGGGTCTTCGGGCCTTGCGAAGCTCCGTGTACTGCGAGCGCTGCTACTCGCAGCTGAGAAGGACCGTGGAGCTAGCGGCGAATTCGGAGAGCTCTTCGGCTGCACTGCGCCGCTCGCAAGCGGCTTCGTTCTTCGCCTTCTGCCGTCCGGCGACAGCTGAACTCCGGCGGTCAGTTGCAGCTCTGCCCAACAGCGTGTTCTCAGTTCTGCGGGCAAGCACGCCCTCTTGCCTTGGCCCCGAGAGCAAAGTCCCGAGCGAGCACTCGACTCAGTGCAATGCACCCGGAAGGACGCTCTCGCTCGTCTTTCAAGGAGCGATTCCTAACAGCAGAAGCAGCAGAGGCACAAACTGCATGACGAGAAGGGACAACGTAGAACACGTCTCTGTCCTGGCACATTTTCGTGTGCGATACTTCCCTCCGGGTCTTCGGGCCTTGCGAAGCTCCGTGTACTGCGAGCGCTGCTACTCGCAGCTGAGAAGGACCGTGGAGCTAGCGGCGAATTCGGAGAGCTCTTCGCTGCACTGCGCCGCTCGCAAGCGGCTTCGTTCTTCGCCTTCTGCCGTCCGGCGACAGCTGAACTCCGGCGGTCAGTTGCAGCTCTGCCCAACAGCGTGTTCTCAGTTCTGCGGGCAAGCACGCCCTCTTGCCTTGGCCCCGGGAGCAAAGTCCCGAGCGAGCACTCGACTCAGTGCAATGCACCCGGAAGGACGCTCTCGCTCGTCTTTCAAGGAGCGATTCCTAACAGCACAAGCAGCAGAGGCACAAACTGCATGACGAGAAGGGACAACGTAGAACACGTCTCTGTCCTGGCACATTTTCGTGTGCGATACTTCCCTCCGGGTCTTCGGGCCTTGCGAAGCTCCGTGTACTGCGAGCGCTGCTACTCGCAGCTGAGAAGGACCGTGGAGCTAGCGGCGAATTCGGAGAGCTCTTCGCTGCACTGCGCCGCTCGCAAGCGGCTTCGTTCTTCGCCTTCTGCCGTCCGGCGAGAGCTGAACTCCGGCGGTCAGTTGCAGCTCTGCCCAACAGCGTGTTCTCAGTTCTGCGGGCAAGCACGCCCTCTTGCCTTGGCCCCGGGAGCAAAGTCCCGAGCGAGCACTCGACTCAGTGCAATGCACCCGGAAGGACGCTCTCGCTCGTCTTTCAAGGAGCGATTCCTAACAGCAGAAGCAGCAGAGGCACAAACTGCATGACGAGAAGGGACAACGTAGAACACGTCTCTGTCCTGGCACATTTTCGTGTGCGATACTTCCCTCCGGGTCTTCGGGCCTTGCGAAGCTCCGTGTACTGCGAGCGCTGCTACTCGCAGCTGAGAAGGACCGTGGAGCTAGCGGCGAATTCGGAGAGCTCTTCGCTGCACTGCGCCGCTCGCAAGCGGCTTCGTTCTTCGCCTTCTGCCGTCCGGCGACAGCTGAACTCCGGCGGTCAGTTGCAGCTCTGCCCAACAGCGTGTTCTCAGTTCTGCGGGCAAGCACGCCCTCTTGCCTTGGCCCCGGGAGCAAAGTCCCGAGCGAGCACTCGACTCAGTGCAATGCACCCGGAAGGACGCTCTCGCTCGTCTTTCAAGGAGCGATTCCTAACAGCAGAAGCAGCAGAGGCACAAACTGCATGACGAGAAGGGACAACGTAGAACACGTCTCTGTCCTGGCACATTTTCGTGTGCGATACTTCCCTCCGGGTCTTCGGGCCTTGCGAAGCTCCGTGTACTGCGAGCGCTGCTACTCGCAGCTGAGAAGGACCGTGGAGCTAGCGGCGAATTCGGAGAGCTCTTCGCTGCACTGCGCCGCTCGCAAGCGGCTTCGTTCTTCGCCTTCTGCCGTCCGGCGACAGCTGAACTCCGGCGGTCAGTTGCAGCTCTGCCCAACAGCGTGTTCTCAGTTCTGCGGGCAAGCACGCCCTCTTGCCTTGGCCCCGAGAGCAAAGTCCCGAGCGAGCACTCGACTCAGTGCAATGCACCCGGAAGGACGCTCTCGCTCGTCTTTCAAGGAGCGATTCCTAACAGCACAAGCAGCAGAGGCACAAACTGCATGACGAGAAGGGACAACGTAGAACACGTCTCTGTCCTGGCACATTTCCGTGTGCCATACTTCCCTCCGGGTCTTCGGGCCTTGCGAAGCTCCGTGTACTGCGAGCGCTGCTACTCGCAGCTGAGAAGGACCGTGGAGCTAGCGGCGAATTCGGAGAGCTCTTCGCTGCACTGCGCCGCTCGCAAGCGGCTTCGTTCTTCGCCTTCTGCCGTCCGGCGAGAGCTGAACTCCGGCGGTCAGTTGCAGCTCTGCCCAACAGCGTGTTCTCAGTTCTGCGGGCAAGCACGCCCTCTTGCCTTGGCCCCGGGAGCAAAGTCCCGAGCGAGCACTCGACTCAGTGCAATGCACCCGGAAGGACGCTCTCGCTCGTCTTTCAAGGAGCGATTCCTAACAGCACAAGCAGCAGAGGCACAAACTGCATGACGAGAAGGGACAACGTAGAACACGTCTCTGTCCTGGCACATTTTCGTGTGCGATACTTCCCTCCGGGTCTTCGGGCCTTGCGAAGCTCCGTGTACTGCGAGCGCTGCTACTCGCAGCTGAGAAGGACCGTGGAGCTAGCGGCGAATTCGGAGAGCTCTTCGCTGCACTGCGCCGCTCGCAAGCGGCTTCGTTCTTCGCCTTCTGCCGTCCGGCGACAGCTGAACTCCGGCGGTCAGTTGCAGCTCTGCCCAACAGCGTGTTCTCAGTTCTGCGGGCAAGCACGCCCTCTTGCCTTGGCCCCGAGAGCAAAGTCCCGAGCGAGCACTCGACTCAGTGCAATGCACCCGGAAGGACGCTCTCGCTCGTCTTTCAAGGAGCGATTCCTAACAGCACAAGCAGCAGAGGCACAAACTGCATGACGAGAAGGGACAACGTAGAACACGTCTCTGTCCTGGCACATTTCCGTGTGCGATACTTCCCTCCGGGTCTTCGGGCCTTGCGAAGCTCCGTGTACTGCGAGCGCTGCTACTCGCAGCTGAGAAGGACCGTGGAGCTAGCGGCGAATTCGGAGAGCTCTTCGCTGCACTGCGCCGCTCGCAAGCGGCTTCGTTCTTCGCCTTCTGCCGTCCGGCGACAGCTGAACTCCGGCGGTCAGTTGCAGCTCTGCCCAACAGCGTGTTCTCAGTTCTGCGGGCAAGCACGCCCTCTTGCCTTGGCCCCGAGAGCAAAGTCCCGAGCGAGCACTCGACTCAGTGCAATGCACCCGGAAGGACGCTCTCGCTCGTCTTTCAAGGAGCGATTCCTAACAGCACAAGCAGCAGAGGCACAAACTGCATGACGAGAAGGGACAACGTAGAACACGTCTCTGTCCTGGCACATTTTCGTGTGCGATACTTCCCTCCGGGTCTTCGGGCCTTGCGAAGCTCCGTGTACTGCGAGCGCTGCTACTCGCAGCTGAGAAGGACCGTGGAGCTAGCGGCGAATTCGGAGAGCTCTTCGCTGCACTGCGCCGCTCGCAAGCGGCTTCGTTCTTCGCCTTCTGCCGTCCGGCGACAGCTGAACTCCGGCGGTCAGTTGCAGCTCTGCCCAACAGCGTGTTCTCAGTTCTGCGGGCAAGCACGCCCTCTTGCCTTGGCCCCGAGAGCAAAGTCCCGAGCGAGCACTCGACTCAGTGCAATGCACCCGGAAGGACGCTCTCGCTCGTCTTTCAAGGAGCGATTCCTAACAGCACAAGCAGCAGAGGCACAAACTGCATGACGAGAAGGGACAACGTAGAACACGTCTCTGTCCTGGCACATTTTCGTGTGCGATACTTCCCTCCGGGTCTTCGGGCCTTGCGAAGCTCCGTGTACTGCGAGCGCTGCTACTCGCAGCTCAGAAGGACCGTGGAGCTAGCGGCGAATTCGGAGAGCTCTTCGGCTGCACTGCGCCGCTCGCAAGCGGCTTCGTTCTTCGCCTTCTGCCGTCCGGCGAGAGCTGAACTCCGGCGGTCAGTTGCAGCTCTGCCCAACAGCGTGTTCTCAGTTCTGCGGGCAAGCACGCCCTCTTGCCTTGGCCCCGAGAGCAAAGTCCCGAGCGAGCACTCGACTCAGTGCAATGCACCCGGAAGGACGCTCTCGCTCGTCTTTCAAGGAGCGATTCCTAACAGCACAAGCAGCAGAGGCACAAACTGCATGACGAGAAGGGACAACGTAGAACACGTCTCTGTCCTGGCACATTTTCGTGTGCGATACTTCCCTCCGGGTCTTCGGGCCTTGCGAAGCTCCGTGTACTGCGAGCGCTGCTACTCGCAGCTGAGAAGGACCGTGGAGCTAGCGGCGAATTCGGAGAGCTCTTCGGCTGCACTGCGCCGCTCGCAAGCGGCTTCGTTCTTCGCCTTCTGCCGTCCGGCGAGAGCTGAACTCCGGCGGTCAGTTGCAGCTCTGCCCAACAGCGTGTTCTCAGTTCTGCGGGCAAGCACGCCCTCTTGCCTTGGCCCCGAGAGCAAAGTCCCGAGCGAGCACTCGACTCAGTGCAATGCACCCGGAAGGACGCTCTCGCTCGTCTTTCAAGGAGCGATTCCTAACAGCAGAAGCAGCAGAGGCACAAACTGCATGACGAGAAGGGACAACGTAGAACACGTCTCTGTCCTGGCACATTTTCGTGTGCGATACTTCCCTCCGGGTCTTCGGGCCTTGCGAAGCTCCGTGTACTGCGAGCGCTGCTACTCGCAGCTGAGAAGGACCGTGGAGCTAGCGGCGAATTCGGAGAGCTCTTCGGCTGCACTGCGCCGCTCGCAAGCGGCTTCGTTCTTCGCCTTCTTGCCGTCCGGCGAGAGCTGAACTCCGGCGGTCAGTTGCAGCTCTGCCCAACAGCGTGTTCTCAGTTCTGCGGGCAAGCACGCCCTCTTGCCTTGGCCCCGAGAGCAAAGTCCCGAGCGAGCACTCGACTCAGTGCAATGCACCCGGAAGGACGCTCTCGCTCGTCTTTCAAGGAGCGATTCCTAACAGCACAAGCAGCAGAGGCACAAACTGCATGACGAGAAGGGACAACGTAGAACACGTCTCTGTCCTGGCACATTTTCGTGTGCGATACTTCCCTCCGGGTCTTCGGGCCTTGCGAAGCTCCGTGTACTGCGAGCGCTGCTACTCGCAGCTGAGAAGGACCGTGGAGCTAGCGGCGAATTCGGAGAGCTCTTCGGCTGCACTGCGCCGCTCGCAAGCGGCTTCGTTCTTCGCCTTCTGCCGTCCGGCGAGAGCTGAACTCCGGCGGTCAGTTGCAGCTCTGCCCAACAGCGTGTTCTCAGTTCTGCGGGCAAGCACGCCCTCTTGCCTTGGCCCCGAGAGCAAAGTCCCGAGCGAGCACTCGACTCAGTGCAATGCACCCGGAAGGACGCTCTCGCTCGTCTTTCAAGGAGCGATTCCTAACAGCAGAAGCAGCAGAGGCACAAACTGCATGACGAGAAGGGACAACGTAGAACACGTCTCTGTCCTGGCACATTTTCGTGTGCGATACTTCCCTCCGGGTCTTCGGGCCTTGCGAAGCTCCGTGTACTGCGAGCGCTGCTACTCGCAGCTGAGAAGGACCGTGGAGCTAGCGGCGAATTCGGAGAGCTCTTCGCTGCACTGCGCCGCTCGCAAGCGGCTTCGTTCTTCGCCTTCTGCCGTCCGGCGACAGCTGAACTCCGGCGGTCAGTTGCAGCTCTGCCCAACAGCGTGTTCTCAGTTCTGCGGGCAAGCACGCCCTCTTGCCTTGGCCCCGAGAGCAAAGTCCCGAGCGAGCACTCGACTCAGTGCAATGCACCCGGAAGGACGCTCTCGCTCGTCTTTCAAGGAGCGATTCCTAACAGCACAAGCAGCAGAGGCACAAACTGCATGACGAGAAGGGACAACGTAGAACACGTCTCTGTCCTGGCACATTTCCGTGTGCGATACTTCCCTCCGGGTCTTCGGGCCTTGCGAAGCTCCGTGTACTGCGAGCGCTGCTACTCGCAGCTGAGAAGGACCGTGGAGCTAGCGGCGAATTCGGAGAGCTCTTCGCTGCACTGCGCCGCTCGCAAGCGGCTTCGTTCTTCGCCTTCTGCCGTCCGGCGACAGCTGAACTCCGGCGGTCAGTTGCAGCTCTGCCCAACAGCGTGTTCTCAGTTCTGCGGGCAAGCACGCCCTCTTGCCTTGGCCCCGAGAGCAAAGTCCCGAGCGAGCACTCGACTCAGTGCAATGCACCCGGAAGGACGCTCTCGCTCGTCTTTCAAGGAGCGATTCCTAACAGCACAAGCAGCAGAGGCACAAACTGCATGACGAGAAGGGACAACGTAGAACACGTCTCTGTCCTGGCACATTTTCGTGTGCGATACTTCCCTCCGGGTCTTCGGGCCTTGCGAAGCTCCGTGTACTGCGAGCGCTGCTACTCGCAGCTGAGAAGGACCGTGGAGCTAGCGGCGAATTCGGAGAGCTCTTCGCTGCACTGCGCCGCTCGCAAGCGGCTTCGTTCTTCGCCTTCTGCCGTCCGGCGACAGCTGAACTCCGGCGGTCAGTTGCAGCTCTGCCCAACAGCGTGTTCTCAGTTCTGCGGGCAAGCACGCCCTCTTGCCTTGGCCCCGAGAGCAAAGTCCCGAGCGAGCACTCGACTCAGTGCAATGCACCCGGAAGGACGCTCTCGCTCGTCTTTCAAGGAGCGATTCCTAACAGCACAAGCAGCAGAGGCACAAACTGCATGACGAGAAGGGACAACGTAGAACACGTCTCTGTCCTGGCACATTTTCGTGTGCGATACTTCCCTCCGGGTCTTCGGGCCTTGCGAAGCTCCGTGTACTGCGAGCGCTGCTACTCGCAGCTCAGAAGGACCGTGGAGCTAGCGGCGAATTCGGAGAGCTCTTCGGCTGCACTGCGCCGCTCGCAAGCGGCTTCGTTCTTCGCCTTCTGCCGTCCGGCGAGAGCTGAACTCCGGCGGTCAGTTGCAGCTCTGCCCAACAGCGTGTTCTCAGTTCTGCGGGCAAGCACGCCCTCTTGCCTTGGCCCCGAGAGCAAAGTCCCGAGCGAGCACTCGACTCAGTGCAATGCACCCGGAAGGACGCTCTCGCTCGTCTTTCAAGGAGCGATTCCTAACAGCACAAGCAGCAGAGGCACAAACTGCATGACGAGAAGGGACAACGTAGAACACGTCTCTGTCCTGGCACATTTTCGTGTGCGATACTTCCCTCCGGGTCTTCGGGCCTTGCGAAGCTCCGTGTACTGCGAGCGCTGCTACTCGCAGCTGAGAAGGACCGTGGAGCTAGCGGCGAATTCGGAGAGCTCTTCGGCTGCACTGCGCCGCTCGCAAGCGGCTTCGTTCTTCGCCTTCTGCCGTCCGGCGAGAGCTGAACTCCGGCGGTCAGTTGCAGCTCTGCCCAACAGCGTGTTCTCAGTTCTGCGGGCAAGCACGCCCTCTTGCCTTGGCCCCGAGAGCAAAGTCCCGAGCGAGCACTCGACTCAGTGCAATGCACCCGGAAGGACGCTCTCGCTCGTCTTTCAAGGAGCGATTCCTAACAGCAGAAGCAGCAGAGGCACAAACTGCATGACGAGAAGGGACAACGTAGAACACGTCTCTGTCCTGGCACATTTTCGTGTGCGATACTTCCCTCCGGGTCTTCGGGCCTTGCGAAGCTCCGTGTACTGCGAGCGCTGCTACTCGCAGCTGAGAAGGACCGTGGAGCTAGCGGCGAATTCGGAGAGCTCTTCGGCTGCACTGCGCCGCTCGCAAGCGGCTTCGTTCTTCGCCTTCTGCCGTCCGGCGAGAGCTGAACTCCGGCGGTCAGTTGCAGCTCTGCCCAACAGCGTGTTCTCAGTTCTGCGGGCAAGCACGCCCTCTTGCCTTGGCCCCGAGAGCAAAGTCCCGAGCGAGCACTCGACTCAGTGCAATGCACCCGGAAGGACGCTCTCGCTCGTCTTTCAAGGAGCGATTCCTAACAGCACAAGCAGCAGAGGCACAAACTGCATGACGAGAAGGGACAACGTAGAACACGTCTCTGTCCTGGCACATTTTCGTGTGCGATACTTCCCTCCGGGTCTTCGGGCCTTGCGAAGCTCCGTGTACTGCGAGCGCTGCTACTCGCAGCTGAGAAGGACCGTGGAGCTAGCGGCGAATTCGGAGAGCTCTTCGGCTGCACTGCGCCGCTCGCAAGCGGCTTCGTTCTTCGCCTTCTGCCGTCCGGCGAGAGCTGAACTCCGGCGGTCAGTTGCAGCTCTGCCCAACAGCGTGTTCTCAGTTCTGCGGGCAAGCACGCCCTCTTGCCTTGGCCCCGAGAGCAAAGTCCCGAGCGAGCACTCGACTCAGTGCAATGCACCCGGAAGGACGCTCTCGCTCGTCTTTCAAGGAGCGATTCCTAACAGCAGAAGCAGCAGAGGCACAAACTGCATGACGAGAAGGGACAACGTAGAACACGTCTCTGTCCTGGCACATTTTCGTGTGCGATACTTCCCTCCGGGTCTTCGGGCCTTGCGAAGCTCCGTGTACTGCGAGCGCTGCTACTCGCAGCTGAGAAGGACCGTGGAGCTAGCGGCGAATTCGGAGAGCTCTTCGGCTGCACTGCGCCGCTCGCAAGCGGCTTCGTTCTTCGCCTTCTGCCGTCCGGCGACAGCTGAACTCCGGCGGTCAGTTGCAGCTCTGCCCAACAGCGTGTTCTCAGTTCTGCGGGCAAGCACGCCCTCTTGCCTTGGCCCCGGGAGCAAAGTCCCGAGCGAGCACTCGACTCAGTGCAATGCACCCGGAAGGACGCTCTCGCTCGTCTTTCAAGGAGCGATTCCTAACAGCAGAAGCAGCAGAGGCACAAACTGCATGACGAGAAGGGACAACGTAGAACACGTCTCTGTCCTGGCACATTTCCGTGTGCGATACTTCCCTCCGGGTCTTCGGGCCTTGCGAAGCTCCGTGTACTGCGAGCGCTGCTACTCGCAGCTGAGAAGGACCGTGGAGCTAGCGGCGAATTCGGAGAGCTCTTCGGCTGCACTGCGCCGCTCGCAAGCGGCTTCGTTCTTCGCCTTCTGCCGTCCGGCGAGAGCTGAACTCCGGCGGTCAGTTGCAGCTCTGCCCAACAGCGTGTTCTCAGTTCTGCGGGCAAGCACGCCCTCTTGCCTTGGCCCCGAGAGCAAAGTCCCGAGCGAGCACTCGACTCAGTGCAATGCACCCGGAAGGACGCTCTCGCTCGTCTTTCAAGGAGCGATTCCTAACAGCACAAGCAGCAGAGGCACAAACTGCATGACGAGAAGGGACAACGTAGAACACGTCTCTGTCCTGGCACATTTTCGTGTGCGATACTTCCCTCCGGGTCTTCGGGCCTTGCGAAGCTCCGTGTACTGCGAGCGCTGCTACTCGCAGCTGAGAAGGACCGTGGAGCTAGCGGCGAATTCGGAGAGCTCTTCGCTGCACTGCGCCGCTCGCAAGCGGCTTCGTTCTTCGCCTTCTGCCGTCCGGCGAGAGCTGAACTCCGGCGGTCAGTTGCAGCTCTGCCCAACAGCGTGTTCTCAGTTCTGCGGGCAAGCACGCCCTCTTGCCTTGGCCCCGAGAGCAAAGTCCCGAGCGAGCACTCGACTCAGTGCAATGCACCCGGAAGGACGCTCTCGCTCGTCTTTCAAGGAGCGATTCCTAACAGCAGAAGCAGCAGAGGCACAAACTGCATGACGAGAAGGGACAACGTAGAACACGTCTCTGTCCTGGCACATTTTCGTGTGCGATACTTCCCTCCGGGTCTTCGGGCCTTGCGAAGCTCCGTGTACTGCGAGCGCTGCTACTCGCAGCTGAGAAGGACCGTGGAGCTAGCGGCGAATTCGGAGAGCTCTTCGGCTGCACTGCGCCGCTCGCAAGCGGCTTCGTTCTTCGCCTTCTGCCGTCCGGCGAGAGCTGAACTCCGGCGGTCAGTTGCAGCTCTGCCCAACAGCGTGTTCTCAGTTCTGCGGGCAAGCACGCCCTCTTGCCTTGGCCCCGAGAGCAAAGTCCCGAGCGAGCACTCGACTCAGTGCAATGCACCCGGAAGGACGCTCTCGCTCGTCTTTCAAGGAGCGATTCCTAACAGCAGAAGCAGCAGAGGCACAAACTGCATGACGAGAAGGGACAACGTAGAACACGTCTCTGTCCTGGCACATTTTCGTGTGCGATACTTCCCTCCGGGTCTTCGGGCCTTGCGAAGCTCCGTGTACTGCGAGCGCTGCTACTCGCAGCTGAGAAGGACCGTGGAGCTAGCGGCGAATTCGGAGAGCTCTTCGGCTGCACTGCGCCGCTCGCAAGCGGCTTCGTTCTTCGCCTTCTGCCGTCCGGCGAGAGCTGAACTCCGGCGGTCAGTTGCAGCTCTGCCCAACAGCGTGTTCTCAGTTCTGCGGGCAAGCACGCCCTCTTGCCTTGGCCCCGAGAGCAAAGTCCCGAGCGAGCACTCGACTCAGTGCAATGCACCCGGAAGGACGCTCTCGCTCGTCTTTCAAGGAGCGATTCCTAACAGCACAAGCAGCAGAGGCACAAACTGCATGACGAGAAGGGACAACGTAGAACACGTCTCTGTCCTGGCACATTTTCGTGTGCGATACTTCCCTCCGGGTCTTCGGGCCTTGCGAAGCTCCGTGTACTGCGAGCGCTGCTACTCGCAGCTGAGAAGGACCGTGGAGCTAGCGGCGAATTCGGAGAGCTCTTCGGCTGCACTGCGCCGCTCGCAAGCGGCTTCGTTCTTCGCCTTCTGCCGTCCGGCGAGAGCTGAACTCCGGCGGTCAGTTGCAGCTCTGCCCAACAGCGTGTTCTCAGTTCTGCGGGCAAGCACGCCCTCTTGCCTTGGCCCCGAGAGCAAAGTCCCGAGCGAGCACTCGACTCAGTGCAATGCACCCGGAAGGACGCTCTCGCTCGTCTTTCAAGGAGCGATTCCTAACAGCAGAAGCAGCAGAGGCACAAACTGCATGACGAGAAGGGACAACGTAGAACACGTCTCTGTCCTGGCACATTTTCGTGTGCGATACTTCCCTCCGGGTCTTCGGGCCTTGCGAAGCTCCGTGTACTGCGAGCGCTGCTACTCGCAGCTGAGAAGGACCGTGGAGCTAGCGGCGAATTCGGAGAGCTCTTCGCTGCACTGCGCCGCTCGCAAGCGGCTTCGTTCTTCGCCTTCTGCCGTCCGGCGAGAGCTGAACTCCGGCGGTCAGTTGCAGCTCTGCCCAACAGCGTGTTCTCAGTTCTGCGGGCAAGCACGCCCTCTTGCCTTGGCCCCGGGAGCAAAGTCCCGAGCGAGCACTCGACTCAGTGCAATGCACCCGGAAGGACGCTCTCGCTCGTCTTTCAAGGAGCGATTCCTAACAGCACAAGCAGCAGAGGCACAAACTGCATGACGAGAAGGGACAACGTAGAACACGTCTCTGTCCTGGCACATTTTCGTGTGCGATACTTCCCTCCGGGTCTTCGGGCCTTGCGAAGCTCCGTGTACTGCGAGCGCTGCTACTCGCAGCTGAGAAGGACCGTGGAGCTAGCGGCGAATTCGGAGAGCTCTTCGCTGCACTGCGCCGCTCGCAAGCGGCTTCGTTCTTCGCCTTCTGCCGTCCGGCGAGAGCTGAACTCCGGCGGTCAGTTGCAGCTCTGCCCAACAGCGTGTTCTCAGTTCTGCGGGCAAGCACGCCCTCTTGCCTTGGCCCCGAGAGCAAAGTCCCGAGCGAGCACTCGACTCAGTGCAATGCACCCGGAAGGACGCTCTCGCTCGTCTTTCAAGGAGCGATTCCTAACAGCAGAAGCAGCAGAGGCACAAACTGCATGACGAGAAGGGACAACGTAGAACACGTCTCTGTCCTGGCACATTTTCGTGTGCGATACTTCCCTCCGGGTCTTCGGGCCTTGCGAAGCTCCGTGTACTGCGAGCGCTGCTACTCGCAGCTGAGAAGGACCGTGGAGCTAGCGGCGAATTCGGAGAGCTCTTCGCTGCACTGCGCCGCTCGCAAGCGGCTTCGTTCTTCGCCTTCTGCCGTCCGGCGAGAGCTGAACTCCGGCGGTCAGTTGCAGCTCTGCCCAACAGCGTGTTCTCAGTTCTGCGGGCAAGCACGCCCTCTTGCCTTGGCCCCGGGAGCAAAGTCCCGAGCGAGCACTCGACTCAGTGCAATGCACCCGGAAGGACGCTCTCGCTCGTCTTTCAAGGAGCGATTCCTAACAGCAGAAGCAGCAGAGGCACAAACTGCATGACGAGAAGGGACAACGTAGAACACGTCTCTGTCCTGGCACATTTCCGTGTGCGATACTTCCCTCCGGGTCTTCGGGCCTTGCGAAGCTCCGTGTACTGCGAGCGCTGCTACTCGCAGCTGAGAAGGACCGTGGAGCTAGCGGCGAATTCGGAGAGCTCTTCGGCTGCACTGCGCCGCTCGCAAGCGGCTTCGTTCTTCGCCTTCTGCCGTCCGGCGAGAGCTGAACTCCGGCGGTCAGTTGCAGCTCTGCCCAACAGCGTGTTCTCAGTTCTGCGGGCAAGCACGCCCTCTTGCCTTGGCCCCGAGAGCAAAGTCCCGAGCGAGCACTCGACTCAGTGCAATGCACCCGGAAGGACGCTCTCGCTCGTCTTTCAAGGAGCGATTCCTAACAGCACAAGCAGCAGAGGCACAAACTGCATGACGAGAAGGGACAACGTAGAACACGTCTCTGTCCTGGCACATTTTCGTGTGCGATACTTCCCTCCGGGTCTTCGGGCCTTGCGAAGCTCCGTGTACTGCGAGCGCTGCTACTCGCAGCTGAGAAGGACCGTGGAGCTAGCGGCGAATTCGGAGAGCTCTTCGGCTGCACTGCGCCGCTCGCAAGCGGCTTCGTTCTTCGCCTTCTGCCGTCCGGCGAGAGCTGAACTCCGGCGGTCAGTTGCAGCTCTGCCCAACAGCGTGTTCTCAGTTCTGCGGGCAAGCACGCCCTCTTGCCTTGGCCCCGAGAGCAAAGTCCCGAGCGAGCACTCGACTCAGTGCAATGCACCCGGAAGGACGCTCTCGCTCGTCTTTCAAGGAGCGATTCCTAACAGCACAAGCAGCAGAGGCACAAACTGCATGACGAGAAGGGACAACGTAGAACACGTCTCTGTCCTGGCACATTTTCGTGTGCGATACTTCCCTCCGGGTCTTCGGGCCTTGCGAAGCTCCGTGTACTGCGAGCGCTGCTACTCGCAGCTGAGAAGGACCGTGGAGCTAGCGGCGAATTCGGAGAGCTCTTCGGCTGCACTGCGCCGCTCGCAAGCGGCTTCGTTCTTCGCCTTCTGCCGTCCGGCGAGAGCTGAACTCCGGCGGTCAGTTGCAGCTCTGCCCAACAGCGTGTTCTCAGTTCTGCGGGCAAGCACGCCCTCTTGCCTTGGCCCCGAGAGCAAAGTCCCGAGCGAGCACTCGACTCAGTGCAATGCACCCGGAAGGACGCTCTCGCTCGTCTTTCAAGGAGCGATTCCTAACAGCAGAAGCAGCAGAGGCACAAACTGCATGACGAGAAGGGACAACGTAGAACACGTCTCTGTCCTGGCACATTTTCGTGTGCGATACTTCCCTCCGGGTCTTCGGGCCTTGCAAAGCTCCGTGTACTGCGAGCGCTGCTACTCGCAGCTGAGAAGGACCGTGGAGCTAGCGGCGAATTCGGAGAGCTCTTCGCTGCACTGCGCCGCTCGCAAGCGGCTTCGTTCTTCGCCTTCTGCCGTCCGGCGACAGCTGAACTCCGGCGGTCAGTTGCAGCTCTGCCCAACAGCGTGTTCTCAGTTCTGCGGGCAAGCACGCCCTCTTGCCTTGGCCCCGAGAGCAAAGTCCCGAGCGAGCACTCGACTCAGTGCAATGCACCCGGAAGGACGCTCTCGCTCGTCTTTCAAGGAGCGATTCCTAACAGCACAAGCAGCAGAGGCACAAACTGCATGACGAGAAGGGACAACGTAGAACACGTCTCTGTCCTGGCACATTTTCGTGTGCGATACTTCCCTCCGGGTCTTCGGGCCTTGCGAAGCTCCGTGTACTGCGAGCGCTGCTACTCGCAGCTGAGAAGGACCGTGGAGCTAGCGGCGAATTCGGAGAGCTCTTCGCTGCACTGCGCCGCTCGCAAGCGGCTTCGTTCTTCGCCTTCTGCCGTCCGGCGACAGCTGAACTCCGGCGGTCAGTTGCAGCTCTGCCCAACAGCGTGTTCTCAGTTCTGCGGGCAAGCACGCCCTCTTGCCTTGGCCCCGAGAGCAAAGTCCCGAGCGAGCACTCGACTCAGTGCAATGCACCCGGAAGGACGCTCTCGCTCGTCTTTCAAGGAGCGATTCCTAACAGCACAAGCAGCAGAGGCACAAACTGCATGACGAGAAGGGACAACGTAGAACACGTCTCTGTCCTGGCACATTTTCGTGTGCGATACTTCCCTCCGGGTCTTCGGGCCTTGCGAAGCTCCGTGTACTGCGAGCGCTGCTACTCGCAGCTGAGAAGGACCGTGGAGCTAGCGGCGAATTCGGAGAGCTCTTCGGCTGCACTGCGCCGCTCGCAAGCGGCTTCGTTCTTCGCCTTCTGCCGTCCGGCGAGAGCTGAACTCCGGCGGTCAGTTGCAGCTCTGCCCAACAGCGTGTTCTCAGTTCTGCGGGCAAGCACGCCCTCTTGCCTTGGCCCCGAGAGCAAAGTCCCGAGCGAGCACTCGACTCAGTGCAATGCACCCGGAAGGACGCTCTCGCTCGTCTTTCAAGGAGCGATTCCTAACAGCACAAGCAGCAGAGGCACAAACTGCATGACGAGAAGGGACAACGTAGAACACGTCTCTGTCCTGGCACATTTTCGTGTGCGATACTTCCCTCCGGGTCTTCGGGCCTTGCGAAGCTCCGTGTACTGCGAGCGCTGCTACTCGCAGCTGAGAAGGACCGTGGAGCTAGCGGCGAATTCGGAGAGCTCTTCGGCTGCACTGCGCCGCTCGCAAGCGGCTTCGTTCTTCGCCTTCTGCCGTCCGGCGAGAGCTGAACTCCGGCGGTCAGTTGCAGCTCTGCCCAACAGCGTGTTCTCAGTTCTGCGGGCAAGCACGCCCTCTTGCCTTGGCCCCGAGAGCAAAGTCCCGAGCGAGCACTCGACTCAGTGCAATGCACCCGGAAGGACGCTCTCGCTCGTCTTTCAAGGAGCGATTCCTAACAGCAGAAGCAGCAGAGGCACAAACTGCATGACGAGAAGGGACAACGTAGAACACGTCTCTGTCCTGGCACATTTTCGTGTGCGATACTTCCCTCCGGGTCTTCGGGCCTTGCGAAGCTCCGTGTACTGCGAGCGCTGCTACTCGCAGCTGAGAAGGACCGTGGAGCTAGCGGCGAATTCGGAGAGCTCTTCGGCTGCACTGCGCCGCTCGCAAGCGGCTTCGTTCTTCGCCTTCTGCCGTCCGGCGAGAGCTGAACTCCGGCGGTCAGTTGCAGCTCTGCCCAACAGCGTGTTCTCAGTTCTGCGGGCAAGCACGCCCTCTTGCCTTGGCCCCGAGAGCAAAGTCCCGAGCGAGCACTCGACTCAGTGCAATGCACCCGGAAGGACGCTCTCGCTCGTCTTTCAAGGAGCGATTCCTAACAGCACAAGCAGCAGAGGCACAAACTGCATGACGAGAAGGGACAACGTAGAACACGTCTCTGTCCTGGCACATTTTCGTGTGCGATACTTCCCTCCGGGTCTTCGGGCCTTGCGAAGCTCCGTGTACTGCGAGCGCTGCTACTCGCAGCTGAGAAGGACCGTGGAGCTAGCGGCGAATTCGGAGAGCTCTTCGCTGCACTGCGCCGCTCGCAAGCGGCTTCGTTCTTCGCCTTCTGCCGTCCGGCGACAGCTGAACTCCGGCGGTCAGTTGCAGCTCTGCCCAACAGCGTGTTCTCAGTTCTGCGGGCAAGCACGCCCTCTTGCCTTGGCCCCGAGAGCAAAGTCCCGAGCGAGCACTCGACTCAGTGCAATGCACCCGGAAGGACGCTCTCGCTCGTCTTTCAAGGAGCGATTCCTAACAGCAGAAGCAGCAGAGGCACAAACTGCATGACGAGAAGGGACAACGTAGAACACGTCTCTGTCCTGGCACATTTTCGTGTGCGATACTTCCCTCCGGGTCTTCGGGCCTTGCGAAGCTCCGTGTACTGCGAGCGCTGCTACTCGCAGCTGAGAAGGACCGTGGAGCTAGCGGCGAATTCGGAGAGCTCTTCGCTGCACTGCGCCGCTCGCAAGCGGCTTCGTTCTTCGCCTTCTGCCGTCCGGCGAGAGCTGAACTCCGGCGGTCAGTTGCAGCTCTGCCCAACAGCGTGTTCTCAGTTCTGCGGGCAAGCACGCCCTCTTGCCTTGGCCCCGGGAGCAAAGTCCCGAGCGAGCACTCGACTCAGTGCAATGCACCCGGAAGGACGCTCTCGCTCGTCTTTCAAGGAGCGATTCCTAACAGCACAAGCAGCAGAGGCACAAACTGCATGACGAGAAGGGACAACGTAGAACACGTCTCTGTCCTGGCACATTTTCGTGTGCGATACTTCCCTCCGGGTCTTCGGGCCTTGCGAAGCTCCGTGTACTGCGAGCGCTGCTACTCGCAGCTGAGAAGGACCGTGGAGCTAGCGGCGAATTCGGAGAGCTCTTCGCTGCACTGCGCCGCTCGCAAGCGGCTTCGTTCTTCGCCTTCTGCCGTCCGGCGAGAGCTGAACTCCGGCGGTCAGTTGCAGCTCTGCCCAACAGCGTGTTCTCAGTTCTGCGGGCAAGCACGCCCTCTTGCCTTGGCCCCGAGAGCAAAGTCCCGAGCGAGCACTCGACTCAGTGCAATGCACCCGGAAGGACGCTCTCGCTCGTCTTTCAAGGAGCGATTCCTAACAGCAGAAGCAGCAGAGGCACAAACTGCATGACGAGAAGGGACAACGTAGAACACGTCTCTGTCCTGGCACATTTTCGTGTGCGATACTTCCCTCCGGGTCTTCGGGCCTTGCGAAGCTCCGTGTACTGCGAGCGCTGCTACTCGCAGCTGAGAAGGACCGTGGAGCTAGCGGCGAATTCGGAGAGCTCTTCGCTGCACTGCGCCGCTCGCAAGCGGCTTCGTTCTTCGCCTTCTGCCGTCCGGCGACAGCTGAACTCCGGCGGTCAGTTGCAGCTCTGCCCAACAGCGTGTTCTCAGTTCTGCGGGCAAGCACGCCCTCTTGCCTTGGCCCCGGGAGCAAAGTCCCGAGCGAGCACTCGACTCAGTGCAATGCACCCGGAAGGACGCTCTCGCTCGTCTTTCAAGGAGCGATTCCTAACAGCAGAAGCAGCAGAGGCACAAACTGCATGACGAGAAGGGACAACGTAGAACACGTCTCTGTCCTGGCACATTTCCGTGTGCGATACTTCCCTCCGGGTCTTCGGGCCTTGCGAAGCTCCGTGTACTGCGAGCGCTGCTACTCGCAGCTGAGAAGGACCGTGGAGCTAGCGGCGAATTCGGAGAGCTCTTCGGCTGCACTGCGCCGCTCGCAAGCGGCTTCGTTCTTCGCCTTCTGCCGTCCGGCGAGAGCTGAACTCCGGCGGTCAGTTGCAGCTCTGCCCAACAGCGTGTTCTCAGTTCTGCGGGCAAGCACGCCCTCTTGCCTTGGCCCCGAGAGCAAAGTCCCGAGCGAGCACTCGACTCAGTGCAATGCACCCGGAAGGACGCTCTCGCTCGTCTTTCAAGGAGCGATTCCTAACAGCACAAGCAGCAGAGGCACAAACTGCATGACGAGAAGGGACAACGTAGAACACGTCTCTGTCCTGGCACATTTTCGTGTGCGATACTTCCCTCCGGGTCTTCGGGCCTTGCGAAGCTCCGTGTACTGCGAGCGCTGCTACTCGCAGCTGAGAAGGACCGTGGAGCTAGCGGCGAATTCGGAGAGCTCTTCGGCTGCACTGCGCCGCTCGCAAGCGGCTTCGTTCTTCGCCTTCTGCCGTCCGGCGAGAGCTGAACTCCGGCGGTCAGTTGCAGCTCTGCCCAACAGCGTGTTCTCAGTTCTGCGGGCAAGCACGCCCTCTTGCCTTGGCCCCGAGAGCAAAGTCCCGAGCGAGCACTCGACTCAGTGCAATGCACCCGGAAGGACGCTCTCTGCTCGTCTTTCAAGGAGCGATTCCTAACAGCACAAGCAGCAGAGGCACAAACTGCATGACGAGAAGGGACAACGTAGAACACGTCTCTGTCCTGGCACATTTTCGTGTGCGATACTTCCCTCCGGGTCTTCGGGCCTTGCGAAGCTCCGTGTACTGCGAGCGCTGCTACTCGCAGCTGAGAAGGACCGTGGAGCTAGCGGCGAATTCGGAGAGCTCTTCGGCTGCACTGCGCCGCTCGCAAGCGGCTTCGTTCTTCGCCTTCTGCCGTCCGGCGAGAGCTGAACTCCGGCGGTCAGTTGCAGCTCTGCCCAACAGCGTGTTCTCAGTTCTGCGGGCAAGCACGCCCTCTTGCCTTGGCCCCGAGAGCAAAGTCCCGAGCGAGCACTCGACTCAGTGCAATGCACCCGGAAGGACGCTCTCGCTCGTCTTTCAAGGAGCGATTCCTAACAGCAGAAGCAGCAGAGGCACAAACTGCATGACGAGAAGGGACAACGTAGAACACGTCTCTGTCCTGGCACATTTCGTGTGCGATACTTCCCTCCGGGTCTTCGGGCCTTGCGAAGCTCCGTGTACTGCGAGCGCTGCTACTCGCAGCTGAGAAGGACCGTGGAGCTAGCGGCGAATTCGGAGAGCTCTTCGGCTGCACTGCGCCGCTCGCAAGCGGCTTCGTTCTTCGCCTTCTGCCGTCCGGCGAGAGCTGAACTCCGGCGGTCAGTTGCAGCTCTGCCCAACAGCGTGTTCTCAGTTCTGCGGGCAAGCACGCCCTCTTGCCTTGGCCCCGAGAGCAAAGTCCCGAGCGAGCACTCGACTCAGTGCAATGCACCCGGAAGGACGCTCTCGCTCGTCTTTCAAGGAGCGATTCCTAACAGCACAAGCAGCAGAGGCACAAACTGCATGACGAGAAGGGACAACGTAGAACACGTCTCTGTCCTGGCACATTTTCGTGTGCGATACTTCCCTCCGGGTCTTCGGGCCTTGCGAAGCTCCGTGTACTGCGAGCGCTGCTACTCGCAGCTGAGAAGGACCGTGGAGCTAGCGGCGAATTCGGAGAGCTCTTCGCTGCACTGCGCCGCTCGCAAGCGGCTTCGTTTCTTCGCCTTCTGCCGTCCGGCGAGAGCTGAACTCCGGCGGTCAGTTGCAGCTCTGCCCAACAGCGTGTTCTCAGTTCTGCGGGCAAGCACGCCCTCTTGCCTTGGCCCCGAGAGCAAAGTCCCGAGCGAGCACTCGACTCAGTGCAATGCACCCGGAAGGACGCTCTCGCTCGTCTTTCAAGGAGCGATTCCTAACAGCACAAGCAGCAGAGGCACAAACTGCATGACGAGAAGGGACAACGTAGAACACGTCTCTGTCCTGGCACATTTTCGTGTGCGATACTTCCCTCCGGGTCTTCGGGCCTTGCGAAGCTCCGTGTACTGCGAGCGCTGCTACTCGCAGCTGAGAAGGACCGTGGAGCTAGCGGCGAATTCGGAGAGCTCTTCGGCTGCACTGCGCCGCTCGCAAGCGGCTTCGTTCTTCGCCTTCTGCCGTCCGGCGAGAGCTGAACTCCGGCGGTCAGTTGCAGCTCTGCCCAACAGCGTGTTCTCAGTTCTGCGGGCAAGCACGCCCTCTTGCCTTGGCCCCGAGAGCAAAGTCCCGAGCGAGCACTCGACTCAGTGCAATGCACCCGGAAGGACGCTCTCGCTCGTCTTTCAAGGAGCGATTCCTAACAGCAGAAGCAGCAGAGGCACAAACTGCATGACGAGAAGGGACAACGTAGAACACGTCTCTGTCCTGGCACATTTTCGTGTGCGATACTTCCCTCCGGGTCTTCGGCCTTGCGAAGCTCCGTGTACTGCGAGCGCTGCTACTCGCAGCTGAGAAGGACCGTGGAGCTAGCGGCGAATTCGGAGAGCTCTTCGGCTGCACTGCGCCGCTCGCAAGCGGCTTCGTTCTTCGCCTTCTGCCGTCCGGCGAGAGCTGAACTCCGGCGGTCAGTTTGCAGCTCTGCCCAACAGCGTGTTCTCAGTTCTGCGGGCAAGCACGCCCTCTTGCCTTGGCCCCGAGAGCAAAGTCCCGAGCGAGCACTCGACTCAGTGCAATGCACCCGGAAGGACGCTCTCGCTCGTCTTTCAAGGAGCGATTCCTAACAGCAGAAGCAGCAGAGGCACAAACTGCATGACGAGAAGGGACAACGTAGAACACGTCTCTGTCCTGGCACATTTTCGTGTGCGATACTTCCCTCCGGGTCTTCGGGCCTTGCGAAGCTCCGTGTACTGCGAGCGCTGCTACTCGCAGCTGAGAAGGACCGTGGAGCTAGCGGCGAATTCGGAGAGCTCTTCGGCTGCACTGCGCCGCTCGCAAGCGGCTTCGTTCTTCGCCTTCTGCCGTCCGGCGAGAGCTGAACTCCGGCGGTCAGTTGCAGCTCTGCCCAACAGCGTGTTCTCAGTTCTGCGGGCAAGCACGCCCTCTTGCCTTGGCCCCGAGAGCAAAGTCCCGAGCGAGCACTCGACTCAGTGCAATGCACCCGGAAGGACGCTCTCGCTCGTCTTTCAAGGAGCGATTCCTAACAGCAGAAGCAGCAGAGGCACAAACTGCATGACGAGAAGGGACAACGTAGAACACGTCTCTGTCCTGGCACATTTTCGTGTGCGATACTTCCCTCCGGGTCTTCGGGCCTTGCGAAGCTCCGTGTACTGCGAGCGCTGCTACTCGCAGCTGAGAAGGACCGTGGAGCTAGCGGCGAATTCGGAGAGCTCTTCGCTGCACTGCGCCGCTCGCAAGCGGCTTCGTTCTTCGCCTTCTGCCGTCCGGCGACAGCTGAACTCCGGCGGTCAGTTGCAGCTCTGCCCAACAGCGTGTTCTCAGTTCTGCGGGCAAGCACGCCCTCTTGCCTTGGCCCCGGGAGCAAAGTCCCGAGCGAGCACTCGACTCAGTGCAATGCACCCGGAAGGACGCTCTCGCTCGTCTTTCAAGGAGCGATTCCTAACAGCACAAGCAGCAGAGGCACAAACTGCATGACGAGAAGGGACAACGTAGAACACGTCTCTGTCCTGGCACATTTTCGTGTGCGATACTTCCCTCCGGGTCTTCGGGCCTTGCGAAGCTCCGTGTACTGCGAGCGCTGCTACTCGCAGCTGAGAAGGACCGTGGAGCTAGCGGCGAATTCGGAGAGCTCTTCGGCTGCACTGCGCCGCTCGCAAGCGGCTTCGTTCTTCGCCTTCTGCCGTCCGGCGAGAGCTGAACTCCGGCGGTCAGTTGCAGCTCTGCCCAACAGCGTGTTCTCAGTTCTGCGGGCAAGCACGCCCTCTTGCCTTGGCCCCGAGAGCAAAGTCCCGAGCGAGCACTCGACTCAGTGCAATGCACCCGGAAGGACGCTCTCGCTCGTCTTTCAAGGAGCGATTCCTAACAGCAGAAGCAGCAGAGGCACAAACTGCATGACGAGAAGGGACAACGTAGAACACGTCTCTGTCCTGGCACATTTTCGTGTGCGATACTTCCCTCCGGGTCTTCGGGCCTTGCGAAGCTCCGTGTACTGCGAGCGCTGCTACTCGCAGCTGAGAAGGACCGTGGAGCTAGCGGCGAATTCGGAGAGCTCTTCGCTGCACTGCGCCGCTCGCAAGCGGCTTCGTTCTTCGCCTTCTGCCGTCCGGCGAGAGCTGAACTCCGGCGGTCAGTTGCAGCTCTGCCCAACAGCGTGTTCTCAGTTCTGCGGGCAAGCACGCCCTCTTGCCTTGGCCCCGGGAGCAAAGTCCCGAGCGAGCACTCGACTCAGTGCAATGCACCCGGAAGGACGCTCTCGCTCGTCTTTCAAGGAGCGATTCCTAACAGCAGAAGCAGCAGAGGCACAAACTGCATGACGAGAAGGGACAACGTAGAACACGTCTCTGTCCTGGCACATTTCCGTGTGCGATACTTCCCTCCGGGTCTTCGGGCCTTGCGAAGCTCCGTGTACTGCGAGCGCTGCTACTCGCAGCTGAGAAGGACCGTGGAGCTAGCGGCGAATTCGGAGAGCTCTTCGGCTGCACTGCGCCGCTCGCAAGCGGCTTCGTTCTTCGCCTTCTGCCGTCCGGCGAGAGCTGAACTCCGGCGGTCAGTTGCAGCTCTGCCCAACAGCGTGTTCTCAGTTCTGCGGGCAAGCACGCCCTCTTGCCTTGGCCCCGAGAGCAAAGTCCCGAGCGAGCACTCGACTCAGTGCAATGCACCCGGAAGGACGCTCTCGCTCGTCTTTCAAGGAGCGATTCCTAACAGCACAAGCAGCAGAGGCACAAACTGCATGACGAGAAGGGACAACGTAGAACACGTCTCTGTCCTGGCACATTTTCGTGTGCGATACTTCCCTCCGGGTCTTCGGGCCTTGCGAAGCTCCGTGTACTGCGAGCGCTGCTACTCGCAGCTGAGAAGGACCGTGGAGCTAGCGGCGAATTCGGAGAGCTCTTCGGCTGCACTGCGCCGCTCGCAAGCGGCTTCGTTCTTCGCCTTCTGCCGTCCGGCGAGAGCTGAACTCCGGCGGTCAGTTGCAGCTCTGCCCAACAGCGTGTTCTCAGTTCTGCGGGCAAGCACGCCCTCTTGCCTTGGCCCCGAGAGCAAAGTCCCGAGCGAGCACTCGACTCAGTGCAATGCACCCGGAAGGACGCTCTCGCTCGTCTTTCAAGGAGCGATTCCTAACAGCACAAGCAGCAGAGGCACAAACTGCATGACGAGAAGGGACAACGTAGAACACGTCTCTGTCCTGGCACATTTTCGTGTGCGATACTTCCCTCCGGGTCTTCGGGCCTTGCGAAGCTCCGTGTACTGCGAGCGCTGCTACTCGCAGCTGAGAAGGACCGTGGAGCTAGCGGCGAATTCGGAGAGCTCTTCGGCTGCACTGCGCCGCTCGCAAGCGGCTTCGTTCTTCGCCTTCTGCCGTCCGGCGAGAGCTGAACTCCGGCGGTCAGTTGCAGCTCTGCCCAACAGCGTGTTCTCAGTTCTGCGGGCAAGCACGCCCTCTTGCCTTGGCCCCGAGAGCAAAGTCCCGAGCGAGCACTCGACTCAGTGCAATGCACCCGGAAGGACGCTCTCGCTCGTCTTTCAAGGAGCGATTCCTAACAGCAGAAGCAGCAGAGGCACAAACTGCATGACGAGAAGGGACAACGTAGAACACGTCTCTGTCCTGGCACATTTTCGTGTGCGATACTTCCCTCCGGGTCTTCGGGCCTTGCGAAGCTCCGTGTACTGCGAGCGCTGCTACTCGCAGCTGAGAAGGACCGTGGAGCTAGCGGCGAATTCGGAGAGCTCTTCGGCTGCACTGCGCCGCTCGCAAGCGGCTTCGTTCTTCGCCTTCTGCCGTCCGGCGAGAGCTGAACTCCGGCGGTCAGTTGCAAGCTCTGCCCAACAGCGTGTTCTCAGTTCTGCGGGGCAAGCACGCCCTCTTGCCTTGGCCCCGAGAGCAAAGTCCCGAGCGAGCACTCGACTCAGTGCAATGCACCCCGGAAGGACGCTCTCGCTCGTCTTTCAAGGAGCGATTCCTAACAGCAGAAGCAGCAGAGGCACAAACTGCATGACGAGAAGGGACAACGTAGAACACGTCTCTGTCCTGGCACATTTTCGTGTGCGATACTTCCCTCCGGGTCTTCGGGCCTTGCGAAGCTCCGTGTACTGCGAGCGCTGCTACTCGCAGCTGAGAAGGACCGTGGAGCTAGCGGCGAATTCGGAGAGCTCTTCGCTGCACTGCGCCGCTCGCAAGCGGCTTCGTTCTTCGCCTTCTGCCGTCCGGCGACAGCTGAACTCCGGCGGTCAGTTGCAGCTCTGCCCAACAGCGTGTTCTCAGTTCTGCGGGCAAGCACGCCCTCTTGCCTTGGCCCCGGGAGCAAAGTCCCGAGCGAGCACTCGACTCAGTGCAATGCACCCGGAAGGACGCTCTCGCTCGTCTTTCAAGGAGCGATTCCTAACAGCACAAGCAGCAGAGGCACAAACTGCATGACGAGAAGGGACAACGTAGAACACGTCTCTGTCCTGGCACATTTTCGTGTGCGATACTTCCCTCCGGGTCTTCGGGCCTTGCGAAGCTCCGTGTACTGCGAGCGCTGCTACTCGCAGCTGAGAAGGACCGTGGAGCTAGCGGCGAATTCGGAGAGCTCTTCGCTGCACTGCGCCGCTCGCAAGCGGCTTCGTTCTTCGCCTTCTGCCGTCCGGCGAGAGCTGAACTCCGGCGGTCAGTTGCAGCTCTGCCCAACAGCGTGTTCTCAGTTCTGCGGGCAAGCACGCCCTCTTGCCTTGGCCCCGGGAGCAAAGTCCCGAGCGAGCACTCGACTCAGTGCAATGCACCCGGAAGGACGCTCTCGCTCGTCTTTCAAGGAGCGATTCCTAACAGCAGAAGCAGCAGAGGCACAAACTGCATGACGAGAAGGGACAACGTAGAACACGTCTCTGTCCTGGCACATTTTCGTGTGCGATACTTCCCTCCGGGTCTTCGGGCCTTGCGAAGCTCCGTGTACTGCGAGCGCTGCTACTCGCAGCTGAGAAGGACCGTGGAGCTAGCGGCGAATTCGGAGAGCTCTTCGCTGCACTGCGCCGCTCGCAAGCGGCTTCGTTCTTCGCCTTCTGCCGTCCGGCGACAGCTGAACTCCGGCGGTCAGTTGCAGCTCTGCCCAACAGCGTGTTCTCAGTTCTGCGGGCAAGCACGCCCTCTTGCCTTGGCCCCGGGAGCAAAGTCCCGAGCGAGCACTCGACTCAGTGCAATGCACCCGGAAGGACGCTCTCGCTCGTCTTTCAAGGAGCGATTCCTAACAGCAGAAGCAGCAGAGGCACAAACTGCATGACGAGAAGGGACAACGTAGAACACGTCTCTGTCCTGGCACATTTTCGTGTGCGATACTTCCCTCCGGGTCTTCGGGCCTTGCGAAGCTCCGTGTACTGCGAGCGCTGCTACTCGCAGCTGAGAAGGACCGTGGAGCTAGCGGCGAATTCGGAGAGCTCTTCGCTGCACTGCGCCGCTCGCAAGCGGCTTCGTTCTTCGCCTTCTGCCGTCCGGCGACAGCTGAACTCCGGCGGTCAGTTGCAGCTCTGCCCAACAGCGTGTTCTCAGTTCTGCGGGCAAGCACGCCCTCTTGCCTTGGCCCCGAGAGCAAAGTCCCGAGCGAGCACTCGACTCAGTGCAATGCACCCGGAAGGACGCTCTCGCTCGTCTTTCAAGGAGCGATTCCTAACAGCACAAGCAGCAGAGGCACAAACTGCATGACGAGAAGGGACAACGTAGAACACGTCTCTGTCCTGGCACATTTCCGTGTGCCATACTTCCCTCCGGGTCTTCGGGCCTTGCGAAGCTCCGTGTACTGCGAGCGCTGCTACTCGCAGCTGAGAAGGACCGTGGAGCTAGCGGCGAATTCGGAGAGCTCTTCGCTGCACTGCGCCGCTCGCAAGCGGCTTCGTTCTTCGCCTTCTGCCGTCCGGCGAGAGCTGAACTCCGGCGGTCAGTTGCAGCTCTGCCCAACAGCGTGTTCTCAGTTCTGCGGGCAAGCACGCCCTCTTGCCTTGGCCCCGAGGAGCAAAGTCCCGAGCGAGCACTCGACTCAGTGCAATGCACCCGGAAGGACGCTCTCGCTCGTCTTTCAAGGAGCGATTCCTAACAGCACAAGCAGCAGAGGCACAAACTGCATGACGAGAAGGGACAACGTAGAACACGTCTCGTGTCCTGGCACATTTCCGTGTGCGATACTTCCCTCCGGGTCTTCGGGCCTTGCGAAGCTCCGTGTACTGCGAGCGCTGCTACTCGCAGCTGAGAAGGACCGTGGAGCTAGCGGCGAATTCGGAGAGCTCTTCGCTGCACTGCGCCGCTCGCAAGCGGCTTCCGTTCTTCGCCTTCTGCCGTCCGGCGAGAGCTGAACTCCGGCGGTCAGTTGCAGCTCTGCCCAACAGCGTGTTCTCAGTTCTGCGGGCAAGCACGCCCTCTTGCCTTGGCCCCGAGAGCAAAGTCCGAGCGAGCACTCGACTCAGTGCAATGCACCCGGAAGGACGCTCTCGCTCGTCTTTCAAGGAGCGATTCCTAACAGCACAAGCAGCAGAGGCACAAACTGCATGACGAGAAGGGACAACGTAGAACACGA